>NC_138564.1:10613176-10673771 GCF_964273705.1 Natrix helvetica
AAAGAAAGAAAGAAAGAAAGAAAGAAAGAAAGAAAGAAAGAAAGAAAAACCTTGAATTGGACATGAAAGCAAAAACGGAGAGCCAGGGAAGCTCTCAGAGAAGCAGTGTAACACGGGCTCCCTTAGGGGCTTCCAAGAAAGCTGCATTCTGCTCTAGCTGAAGCTTTCGGATACTCTTCAAGGGTGGCCCCACGTAGACCCTGAAGTGCAGAGTTACTTGTAGAACAAAGGAAGGGAGCAAAGGTATTGTTTTATTTATGTTCCTTCCTGGGCCAAACGTTGTGATGTCAGGTCTCTCTTTCGGCTTCCTTCTCTCCAGACATGACGATGTCATCGGCAAAATCTCCCTGAGCAAAGACGAGATTTCGTCACAGCCAAGGGGTAAGTGTCCTGGGAGTTACTGCTACTAAAGCAGGGGTGTCAAACCCAAGGCCCGGGGGCCCGGATCCGACCCATGGGGTGCTTAGATCTGTCCCGCGGGGTGGCCCTGGAAACAGAGTGTGTTTGTTTTATTTTTGTATGCATAAGGTACACCAAAGATGGCATTTAATTTCGTTGTACGAGGTGCAATGGCAATAAAGTATACTAACTAACTAACCTGAGGCTCTTGAATCATCTTGCAATGTTAAGCAGGGTTTACACTGCTTAGTTAGGGGCAAGGGTGAGCTTCAGCCAGTTCGGATTAGTTCAGGCGAACCGGTAGCTCCGAATATCAGCTGGGAGCGAACCAGTTTGCTCTGACTTTGATGTGGGCCCGCCCACCTGCCCCTGCGCTACCCCTATATGTCCTTTTCCAAAGCCCAGCTGATCGGCGCGGCAGAGTGGATCGCTGCGCCTCAGCGGTTTTCCTCACCAGCAGTAATGCGGGAGGTGAGTTTTCCGTAAACTGCGCATAGGCGGGCAGTGCAGGTGTGAACCGTGTGCCCAGCGAACAGGTGGTTAAGCTGGTAGGATCCCACCCTTGGATAGGGGACGTGGGAGAAGAGCAGACAAAGCTGGGGGAGGAGTTAAGCAGGTTATCAGCTTAGAGTCATTACATCGCCGCAAATGGTTTGAACGCAACACCTCCTGAAACCCCGTTGACACTTACCTGGCGCAAATTTAGCCTCGCCCTTTAGTTGCCCAAATTCTTGTGCTTTTTCTGCTCTTGGAAAGTTCCTTGACATTAAGTGGCCTGGTGGCAAATGATCAGAGCACCGTGGTTGAGATGGAAGAGAAGCTAGGTGACCCTGATTTCTCTCCGTGGCAGGTATCGATAGCTGGATCAACCTGAGCGCCGTGGACCCCAACGAGGAGGTGCAGGGGGAAATCTCGCTGGAGCTGCAGGTGGTGGAGGAGGCCCACCAACGGCTGCTTTGCTGCCACGTCCTTGAAGCCAGGTAAAGTAAAGAGGAGGGAGGTGGACCTGCAGGTGGAGTGGAGGAGCTGGTTGTGTTTCCTTGGGAGGAAAAGGTGTTGTTGACCACTCTGTTGCTGAAGTCGTATTTTCTGCAATCGAGTTTGGTGCGGTTGACCTTGAGTTTGTGTCTACTGTTTGCCCGCGTGTTATTGCGGTTGAAGCTGAAGTAGTCGTTGACAGGTAGGACGCTGTAGCAGACAATTTTGGGTACTACGCTTAGGCTATTATGACCTTCCTTCTCCTCTCCTTCCCTCCCTCTTTGATGGCCTTGTCTGGATTTGTCTTCATGGATCTCTTGGAGACCAGTTTTGAAGTTCGTTGGGGCCCCAACGAGAACCTACCTGAGCAAAACAATCTGCCAGCACTTCTTTTCAAGTTGAGATGAGCGAACGAGGGGTGTGAGGTTTGCTAAAATGCCACCCCGATCCGTGAAAATGCAGAAGGTGCTGTCGTAGAAAAGTGTTGAGGTTGCTGAAAAGGGAGTGTGATTCTTATTTTATTTTTTTTGAAAAAAAAAATTCTCTCCGTCTCCTTTAGAAAGTGAGATGATTAACAGTTTATGAATATATATTTTTTTAAAAAGCTGTGAACATTTTTGGCAGCGCGAGAGGTGGGAGAGGGAATGGAAAGTTCATTGCAAAACCCTTTGGTTTGATGGAACTTCTGATGGAGATTAAACCTAGTTTTCCCACCAATAACTTGCAAGCATTGACCTCAGTTTTTTTCCCACGTTCAAAATGATGTGTAACTTTCTTACGTCGTAACTTCTTCTTCCCTGCTGTGTCGCTTGTTCTTGTCCTTTGAAAGTTAGATCATTTCTGTTACATGCAAACTGTTCTGAGCGAGGCTTCCCGAGAGCCTGAAGCCAACTCCTTGTCCCGACAAAAAACGCTTTCATTAATTGACTGTGAATTCTGCTCATTCACATCCAGCGAAGTATTTCAAGGGAGGATTTACAGTCACAGACCTTATCTGGCTTGGAGAGCTGCCAGGCCGAGATCTGCAGAACTTGGCAAGGAGCCTCGGAGAGTCACGAACCAATTAAGGGAACTAATTGTCTCCTGCAAACTCCACTCCCCTTTCGCTCCTCTTTTATTTCCTCTGGGAGGGGCCATTCACCGTCCACGTGTGGCTTTACTCCCAAGTCGACCCCTGTTCTTTACCTCTTCCCTTCGTCTGGCAATTTTGCGCATGCGCACACTGATGCACACCTTGATCTGCTCTTGCTTTTCCCCCCCTTAGAGATCTAGCACCACGTGATCTCTCAGGAACTTCAGATCCCTTTGCCCGCGTGCTGTTTAATGGGCAGATCCTGGAAACAGCTGTGAGTATCTTTGGAATATATATACTTTGCAGGCTAGGGCAGCGAGGTTGGCTTGCTTCTGAAAGGCAGAGGAACCTACAAGTAATCACAATGGTTAGGAAGAGATCCACTGGCCAAGAGATCCACTGGGCATACAACTCCTTAAAGCTAAAGCTGGTTATATGCCCAGAGGTCCAGAATATTTCCAGTAAAAAAAACAACCAAAGATTATATTAGGGCTGGGGCCCGCCAGCAGAGCTGGCTGCAGATTTGGACAGTGAGGAGGTTGTTTGCTGTGGGACTTTTTGCTGAAAACCAGAAATAGATGCTGGGTTTGTTTGTTTTTTAGGAAAAACACCATAAAATGTGATATAAGGGGAACTGCAGGACCCTGCTAAGCAGCCAGCCACAAGTTAATAACTGATGGAGCCCAAGGTTTCCAGGAGAAAACTCACCTTTTCCTCTTTTACGACTCTTCAGATTATCAAGAAGACCCGTTTCCCACGTTGGGAGGAAATGCTGGAGTTTGTCCTGGAAGAGGGGGCTGATACCGAGATGCCCCTTGTTGTAGAAGTCTGGGATTGGGACATGGTGGGCAAGAATGACTTCCTGGGACAGGTAAGGACAAAGTAGACTCATGGATGAAGGAGGTTGATTCTTGGCCTGAGCTTAACCGAACATCCCTATTGTGAAGGAGACCTGGGAGAACGTTCAAGATCTTTGATCTTGGTCTGTGATTGCAGAGGCAAATCTATCTATCTATCTATCTATCTATCTATCTATCTATCTATCTATCTATCTATCTATCATCTATCTATCTATCTATCTATCTATCTATCTATCATCTATCTATCTATCTATCTATCTATCTATCTTTCTATCTATCTATCTATCTATCTATCTATCTATCTATCTATCTATCTATCTATCTATCTATCTATCTATCTATCTATCTATCTATCTATCTATCTAAGCCAAATACCATTCACTCATCACGAAATCTCCAGAACCGTAAAGCCTACAAACTTGAAATTTGGCACCTATGTTCCTCTTGGCTTCTAGGTGCTCGCTAAGAAAGGATTTTTCAAAATGACCATCAGACCATTAGTATTTCTTATACAGTAATTAACGCGCTCTGATGCTAAGGAGTTCTACTCACCCTCCCCACCTGAAAAGATCTCTGTTCCAACTGCCAGTTGCCTCACATTCCGTTACCTCAGTTCAAACTGGCAGACGTTCCACTCCTCCACTCAGGAGTGGTCTGGGGCTCTTACAGTACTAAATGTCGGTACCTCATCAAAATGTCTACGCCTTCCACCTATGGAACTCCTTCCGGAGTCAAGGTGGCGGGAGCGATATTCCCTTCTGTGTTTCAATCGCCGACCACAACAGATTGAACCAGATTTCTCCTGCATTGCCCGAACACATAGCTTTGTCGCAAAGCACAGCTATCCAGCTAGTAAATAAATGAAAGGCAAGAAACATTTCATAGCTACGATTTGACTCCGATCCCCTGGGCTTATCTGCATTTTTCTTCTTTCCGTGCAGGTCAAGTTCTCTCTGGGCTCCGTGCAGAAGACCATTCTCAAAGATTGGTTCCGCCTGCTTCCCCTGCCCAACGCAGGAGAGGACACTGGGTAAATAAGAAGTGGTCTCTTTGGGAAGCATGCAATGTGTGAGAATGGAGCACCCTTCGTGGACCAGCCAAAATACCCGGTCTCATTTCAGAGACCGGTGAATTATTTGTGTAGCTGTTAGCTAGGGAGCTGCTGAGCCTAGTTCATATTTAAAGGGATCTAATGAGAGACAGTGACTGTGAGAGGGATCTTGGAGTCTTAGTGGACAGCGAGCTAAATATGAGTCAGCAGTATGCAGCCAAAAAAGCCAGTGCAATCCTAAACTGCATAAATGGAGGGATACAATCAAGACCAAGGGAGGTACTAATACCGCTCTATAAAGCCTTAGTAAGGTCACACCTAGAGTACTGCTTTCAGGTGTGCTTACCACACTATAAAAAAGATGTTGAGACTCTAGAAAGTGTGCAAAGAGCAACCAAGAGGATTAGGGGACTGGGGGCAAAAACATACGACAGCCGGTTGCAGGAACCAGGCATGGCTAGTCTAGTGAAGAGAAGGACCAGGGGAGACATGAGAGAAGTCTTCCAATATTTGAGGGGTTGCCACAGAGAGGAGGGGGTCAAACTATTTTCCAAAGCACCCGAAAGCCAGACAAGGAAGAATGGATGGAAACTGACCAAGGAGAGATTCAACCTAGAAATAAGGAGGAATTTTGTGACAGTGAGAAGAATCAACCCATGGAACAGAAGTTGCCTTTGGAAGTTGTGGGAGCTTCATCCCTGGAGGCTTTCAAGAAGAGATTGGAGAGCCATTTGTCAGAAATGGTGTAGGGTCTCCTGCTTGAGCGGGGGGGGGGGGTTGGACTAGATGACCTACAAGGTCCCTTCCAACTCTGTTAATCTGTTAAAGACAGTTTGGCAGTTCAAGAAGCAGGATCGGGAGTGGGAAATTCTTGAGTTCTAGATCTCCCTTAGATGCCAAGTAATAGAACGACTTTTAGCGAATCCGTCTTGGACTTAGGAAGAAAGCAGAGGCAAGCTGTTTCTGAAAATATTGCCCAAAGCCAATGTTTCTCATCCTCATCGATTTTTAAATGTGTGGATTTCACTATTCCTTAGCCAGTACAAGACAATTTCAATTCCAAGAACTGCCCATGTTCCATAGGTAGACTTCAACACTCAGAATTGATAGCAGTGTTTCAATATCTCAGGGGCTGCCCCAAAGAAGAGGGAGTCAAACTATTCTCCAAAGCACCTGAAGGCAGGACAAGAAGCAATGAGTGGAAACTAATCAAGGAGAGAAGCAACTTAGAAATAAGGAGAAATTTCCTGACAGTTAGAACAATTAATCAGTGGAACAGTTTGCAGTTTTCATTCTATTCTATTCTATTCTATTCTATTCTATTCTATTCTATTCTATTCTATTCTATTCTATTCTATTCTATTCTATTCTATTCTATTCTATTCTATTCTATTCCCCTTCATTCTATTCTATTCTATTCCCCTTCATTCTATTCTATTCTATTCCATTGGATTCTTGGAACTGAAGTCCACTGGCCTTAAAGTTGCCCAGGCAGAGAAGTCTGATCATCTTGAGATTTCTGAGGTTGACATGTCCACTCAATGTAATATTCATCAGCATTCAGCTCTTGATGTTAAACTGTTGCCTTCCTTTGTAAGCTGCTCTTTGCAAAGCGAAAACATGCTTTTTAGACTTCACGTGTTCCTCTGCTCTGCTTGCAGGGAAAAACTGGGGCAGCTAAGATTGCAGGTTCGGCTTGCTGAAGACAGGATCCTGCCTTCCAGTTACTATCAACCCCTGGTAGACCTCCTTGTGGCATCTGTCTTGTGTCCTCCAGAGGTAGGTAGTGGGACGGAACCCGGGGGGGGGGGCTTCAAAAATTGCAGCAACAGATTTGCTGTCCCATGGCTGGATTTGCTTCCCACATTATTTAATGTGGGAAGAAGGGGGGGCTGTAAAAAGAGACGTCCTAAGTATAGGACAAAATCAATGCGAATAAGAGAATAAGCCGTATGATAGAAACTCAAGACATTTTTCAATAGCAGGGAGGCAAACATAGGTGTGTATACGTTAACGATAGGTATTGTGGTACTTTGCGCAGGAGGCAAATGACCTCACCCCACTCGCCCTTCTGGAAGAAGTATGCTTGGTGGAGAGTCGTCAAGACGTATCTGCTAAGCTTGTCAAGATCTTCCTTGGGCAGGGCCTGGTGATACCTTTCCTGGATTACCTGAATTTCTGTGAGATTTCAAGAACAGGTAAGTGCCTTCATACGTCAAGTGCGTTACCCAGGATCTCAGCCAGCAAGTTGAGACCAACTACTGTCTGCAATAGATGAGCAAGGCTTGTTTTGGGGGAGGCCAATGGGACATGGCTTATTTATTTTAAGGAAATTTATACAGCTGCCTACTACTCTCTCGGTGACTCTGGGTGCTAGTTTTAAATTATGTGAAACCTAAGTAGTCCTGATAGGGACGTGGCAGCTCAGGGGATAAGATGCTGAGCTTGTCGCTCATAAAGGTCGGCAGTTCGGCGATTCGAATCCCTAGCGCCGCGTAACGGAGTGAGCTCCCGTGACTTGTCCCAGCTTCTGCCAACCTAGCAGTTCGAAAGCACCTTAAAAAATGCAAGTAGAAAAATAGGGAGCATCTTTGGTGGGAACAGCGTTCCGTGCACCTTCGGCGTTGAGTCATGCTGGATACATGACCACGGAGATGTCTTCGGACAGTGCTGGCTCTTTGGCTTTGAAATGGAGATGAGCACCACCCCCTAGAGTCAGAAACGACTATGTGCGAAGGAAACCTTTACCTTTGAAGTAGTCCTGAGCGAAATGAAATGTGAGGCGAGAAATTTCGAGTGAGTGATGGGGAGGTGTTGAATTGCTTATTTTAAACGCAAGATCATGGATCATACGATGAGTTGGCTGATGGTGGTGGTCGAATGCCAAATGCAATCAAGAACGATATTCAACGGGCGTCTCTTACTCATCTTAAAATAATGAGAGGAGAAATGTCACATCTCTGGGTGTTCTTTTTTTCCCCCTCAGTGGATCCCAACACTCTCTTCCGTTCCAACTCGCTAGCCTCCAAGTCCATGGAGCAATTCATGAAGGTGAGTGAGGAGCAGAAGAACATAGAGAGGGCGATGAGGATGGAGAACATTGAAGCAGAAGGATAGGTCTCAAAAATTTCTAGAAAGAAAAATGGGCTGTGAATTGCAGAATATGTTTCAAATGACGATGCCAGGTTTTTCCCTAGTTTGATTCCTATGCCAATAGTTTCTTTTCTTTTTGAGGAGGGAGGGAGCAGAATGGGGTAAAGCTGGATGCCAGCTTCGTTGCCATGGCAGAGAAAAGGGTGCATTAAGTGGCAAACATCCCACCATAAGATAAGGCAGGGCAGCCCTTGTAAAAAGGTTTAATTGCATCCCGATGATCATTGACATAGTCAGAGAGTCAAGCTATTCTCCAAAGCACCTGAGGGCAGGAGAAGAAGCAATGGGTGGAAACTAATCAAGGAGAGAAGCAACCCAGAACTAAGGAGACATTTCCTGACAGTCAGAACAATTAATCAGTGGAACAACTTGCCTCCAGAAGTTGTGAATGCCCCAACACTGGACGTTTTAAAGAAGAGATTGAATAACCATTTGTCTGAAGTGGTGTAGGGTTTCCTGTCTAAGCAGGGGGTTGGACTAGAAGACCTTCAACGTCCCTTCCAACTCTGTTTATTCTATTCTATTCTATTCTATTCTATTCTATTCTATTCTATTCTATTCTATTCTATTCTATTCTATTCTATTCTATTCTATTCTATTCTATTCTATTCTATTCTATTTTCTCCTTCCTTCTTTCCTTATCCTATTCTATCCTATTCTATTTTCTC
Organism: Natrix helvetica; assembly: GCF_964273705.1. NCBI lineage: Eukaryota > Metazoa > Chordata > Lepidosauria > Squamata > Natricidae > Natrix > Natrix helvetica. The sequence goes on from NC_138564.1 coordinate 10,621,358, forward strand.
CTTCCTTCTTTCCTTTCTCTTTCGGACAGACATTTGTTTGAAAGACTGTAGAATCTCCTACTTGAGCATGTAGTTGGACAGGTGAGGAGGTGACAAATAGTGACCACACAATCTTAGAACATTACAACCATTGTAAGTTCATGTCCGGCATGGATTTTGATCAAAAAGACTATGGGAATGCTCTGACAGTCGCAAGTGTGAGGACAGGTCATAAATGATTTTGTTCAGTGCCATAAGTTTGAATAGTCGCTGAATGAATGGGTTATAAGCAGAGGACCATCTGTAAAGAGATAAAGTTTGTTCATAGCACTAAAAAGAAGATCTTGGGAGTATAACATTCCTCCTTCTTTATTAGCAGCTTTTACTGTCTTTTTGCTTTTTAACCAATATGTTTTATCTTGCCTTCCACCCTTCCCCGATCCCCGGTCCTTTGTAGATAGTGGGAATGCCCTACCTCCACGGAGTTTTAAAAGTTATTATACACCGGATCTTTGAAGAGAAGAAGTATGTGGAACTCGATCCCTGCAAGATTGAACCTAGTCGGGCCAAGTAAGGAAATAAATGCATATTTATTTAATGGTTTCAATAATGTTTATGTAATGGTAGCAACAGCCCTTAGACTTATATCCTGCTTCGCAGTACTTTCCAGCCTTCTCCAAGCGGTTTACAGAGTCAGCCTCTTGCCTCCAACAATCAAGGAAGGAAGGAAGGAAGGAAGAAAGGAAGGAAGGAAGGAAGGGCAAGGCAAGGCAAGGCAAGGCAAGGCAAGGCAAGGCAAGGCAAGGCAAGGCAAGGCAAGGCAAGGCAAGGCAAGGCAAGGCAAGGCAAGGCAAGGCAAGGCAAGGCAAGGCAAGGCAATAGGAAAAGCAATAGCAATAGAAATAGCACTCAGACTTATATGCCACTTCACAATGCTTTCCACCCTCTCTATAATGTCAGCCTCTTGCCCCCAACAATCTTGGTCCTCATTTTACCAACCTCGGAAGGATGGAAGGCTGAGTCAATAGCAATAGCATTTAGACTTATAGACTGCTTTACAGTGCTTCACAGCCCTCTCTAAGCGGTTTACAAAGTCGGCCTCTTGCACTCAACAATCTGGGTCCTCATTTTACCAACCTCGGAAGAATGGAAGGCCGAGTCAACCTTGAGCCGGTCAGAATCGAACTGCCAGCAGGCGGCCGTCGGCAGGAATTAGCCTGCAATTCCGCATTCCAACCACTGCTCTCAATTCTCAGTTGAATTATGCTGAATTGTTTTGCGCATCTCGTCACAACAGGAAGTTAATCCAAAACTTATTCTGAATGAGCACCAGAATTTATCTAGGCTGCAAACTACAGATAGTCCTTGACTTATGACCCCCATTGAGCCCCAAAATTTCTGTTGCTAAGCGAGACAGTGGTTGAGCGGGTTTCCCCCCCATTTTATGACCTTTCTTGCCACAACAGCCCTGGGAAAAGTGACTTACGGCCGTTTTTCACGCTTGCGGCGACTACGGCCTCCCCCACAGTCCCGAAATCAAAATGCAGACGCTTGGCAACTGCTTCATATTTACAACGGTTGCAGTGTCCCAGGAGGCCATGCGATTCCTTTTGGCGACCTTCTGACAAGCGAAGTCAAGGGGGGAAGCCGCATTGACTTAACAACTGTGCTACTAACTTAACACCCGCCATGATTCCTGCAACAACCGTCGTAAAACGGGGCAAAATTCGCTTTACCAATGTCTCCCTTTTTATTTTCAAACAATTTTTTAAAAAAAAATTTGTTCTCTTACACACCATTTTAAGTATACATTCACATGATTATGATTCTTCTTTGCATTTATCCTTCTTATATATTTATTATTTCATTTACTAGGATATAATATACAGTTTGCGTTGCTTTATTTACCATCCCTTCCTCCTTTTGTAGCACCACCTTGTTTTCCCGTTCTTTTCTCCCTCCCTCCCTTCTCTACTTTCTTCCTTCCTCCTCTCCTTATGTCTCCCTTAGCAGCCAAAATTTGGGGGGGGGGGCTTGCGGTCCTAAAACCGAGGACTACCTGTGCTGCCTTATGGAGGTGATCACTCAAACCAATTGTCTCGCTGCTATCTCAAGAGTCGTGAATTTGGAACACGGTGGTAGAAAAATCCTTTTTCTCCTGGGAGGTGCCAGGGGCAGCGAAAAAGAATTAAAACAGTCGGGCAGAGGAACCAACTTCCTTCACAAGTAGCTTTCTCTCATCCCGCCGGGCTAATTAAAACAGAAACGGCCACGTTTGCCTGGCAGACGATTTATGAGTCTAAAAATAATGGGACAGAATGTTCCTGGGTACAGATAAATCACAGCTCCGATGTGAATTGCGCAGAAAACTCTAGGAATGAAGGCGCGGCCTCCCAGCGCGGAAGGGATCTCGGGAGGTTGTGTGGTTGCGATGTGATACCCGGTTGTGTGTTGTTCTAGGCTGCATAAACACCCAGGGGCAGGACAAGAAACAATTGTTGTGGCCCGAGTTGGCAGCAGATTCGGACAGGGAGGAGGTTGGGGAGGAACCTGGGCCAGTCCTGGGGAAGGCTCTGAGAAGGGCTCTGTGTCAGAGGCAGAGAGGGGGCCAGGGCCGTCTGACAGTTCTCAGCTGCCTTCAGAGTCGGACATCAGTGAGGCAGAAGAACAGCTGGAGCCTGTTCCCAGTGTGCGCATGCGCAGAGCTGCCAGATGAAGGGAACAGCTAAAGAACAGGAGTCGACTTGGGAGTAAGGCCACAGGTGGACGGTGAATGGCCCCTCCCAGAGGGAATAAAAGAGGAGCGACAGGGGAGTGGAGTTTGCAGGAGACAATTAGTTCCTTTAATTGGTTCGTGACTCTCTGAGACTCCTTGCCAAGTTCTGCAGAGATCGGCCTGGCAGCTCTCCAAGCCAGAGAAGGTCTGTGACCGTAAATCCTCCCTTGAAAGACTTTGCTGGATGGGAATGAGGAGAATTCACAGTCAATTAATAAAAGGGTTTTTTGTCGGGACAAGGAGTTTGCTTCAGGTTCTCGGGAAGCCTCGGTCAGAACAACGATGGGGGGAGGTTCATTAAAGAGAGATCCAACTTGGAAATAAAACGAAATTTCCTGACGGTGAGAAAGATGAAAGATTCAGTGGAAGGGTTTGCCTCTTCTGTGGATGCTCTATCGCTGGAGATCTACGGAGATCTTCCATCATCCAGATCATGGTTGTCTCAAAGGTAGTTTTTCACGAGGCAACTGGACTTTCTGTTTTTTCTTCGAAGAGGTTTCGCTTCTCATCCCAGAAGCTTCTTCAGTTCTCAGTTCAGTTCTTCTTCAGAGCTGAAGAAGCATCTTGGAGGAGAAGCGAAACCTCTTCAAAGAAAAAACAGAAAGTCCAGTTGCCTCTTGAAAAAAGCACTTTTGGGTCTATGCTGGAGGTTTTCAAGAAAAGATTGGATATGCATTTGTCCGGCGTGGTACAGTATAAGGTTTCCTCCTCTCTGTGACAGCCCCTCAAGTATTGGAAGACTGCTATCCTGTCTCCCCTGGTCCTTCTCTTCACTAGACTAGCCGGGCCCAGTTCCTGCAACTGTTCATCCTATGTTTTAGTCTCTAGGCCTTTGATCATCTTAGATAGATTCAGTTTTACAGAATTGGAAGGGACTTTGTAGGTCATCTAGTCCAACCCCCTGCCCAATCAAGAGACCCTACACCTTTTCTGACAGAGAACAGTCTCTTGAAAGCCTCCAATGATGAAGCTCCCACAACTTCACAAGGCAACTTCTGTTCCATGGGTTGATTGTTCTCACTGTCAGAAATTTCCTTCTTATTTCCAGGTTGAATCTCTCTTTGGTCAGTTTCAATCCGTTATTCCTTGTCTGGCCTTCGGGTGCTTTGGAGAATAGCTTGACTCCTCTCCTCTCTGTGGCAGCCTCTCAAATTTTGGAAGACTGCTATCCTGTCTCCCCTGGTCCTTCTCTTCACTAGACTAGCCATGCCCATTTCCTGCAACCGTTCATTGTATGTTTTAGCCTCCACCCCCCTAATTACCCTGGTTGCTCTTCCCTACAGAATATAATAGTTTGGGGTGGGGAGTCTGTTAGCTCCAAGACCCTTTGTGATCCAAATAGGGGAGATCTATGGGTCCAAAGGGTGCTTAAGGACTAACCCTTAGGGAATCCAAGCAAGAGAACGCAACACTCCACTCTTAAAGACGGCAGCCACTGTAAATCAAATAGCATCCTCGCCTTCCTTAAGGGGGGGAAAAACCTGTTCTTCTCTCACCTTCCCGTTAAATGCAGGCATGGGGACAGATCGTCGCCCGTGTTGTGAGCATTTGTGGTTGTTTGTCGGGTGTGAGAAACTCACGCTCGGTTTTAGGTGAGGGATGATGGCACCAAGCCCGGCGTTTTTAGAAGAGCGCCAACAGTGATGGAGGGCTGAGAACAGGCCGCTGCGAGATTTTCAGATACTCCAAAGATAGCCCCGTTCTTGGGATGCTGTTCACTCGGGTTGCTAGGCAACCCTGTCTCCGGGATGCTGCTGGGAAGAACACGGCACTGCATCGAGATAGCGTGGAAAGGAAGTGTGTTGCTAGAGGGTGTGCCCCTGAAAAGCCATGCGTCTTGCTGCAGACGCAGTCGAGAACACGCGGGCTGGGAGTGACGTAGCCCAAAGACATGGGAAGCCATGGCATCGTGGTCTGGACAACTGAATCCATTTCTGAGGTCCACCTGGCTATGAAATAGCTGAGTGAGCATCCTATGTTAGAATCCCAGAGGTGGAAGGAGTCCTTGAGGTTCTCAAATCCAACCCCTCTGCAGGAACCTAAGAGAAGAGGATGTGCAAATCGACCGCCCTCATTTATCAGCGGAAAGACTCAAAACTAGGTTTCTCCCATGGGCACTGGCAGTGTCGTGCCTGCAAGCCATCTTTTCTTTTGGGCTTCAGGCCTGCCACACTTTCTCCTGTCTACTTTCTATTGTGGGGAAAATGGGAGGGGCGATAATACGGAGTTGGGTGATACGTAGCCATAACAACATTCTTCTTAGAAAGCCAAGGTCATCTTTGTCTCTGCACCTGGTCAGAATTGGGTGGGTGGAAGCTGCCAGCATGGCAGTGGAAGATTGGACCATGTGATGGACTGGTGGGTGTGGGGGGCAGGATCTTGAACTTTCAACTGGGTGGAGAAAACTGGGAAGCCTTCAGATTCGGGTTTTCCCAGATGGCTCTTCTAATAAATTGGAACTTTGAGGAATCTTTTGCCTCGGATTCTGATTTAATTTTGGATGCTATTTGGAACCCTGACAGGTAGAACATGTGCCCATCAACTTTAACAATGGGTTGCTGAATGCCCAGACGTAGAAAGATATATAAATAACCCTACCAAGAATGCCAGTCTTCGAACTACCTCGTCAGGAGGGCATAATCCTGAATAAGGTTGGCACCTCACATGGCATCTCCTGGGACTCTGTATGAGTGGGGCAGAGTATCGTCCCCTCGGTGTGACTGTGGGGTCCCACGTCAAACTGTGGATCTCATCGTGACTGGCTAAAAGCTGAGTCTACATTGAGAGAAATAAGCAGTGGGACTCCACAAGGTTCCGTCTTAGGCCCAGTACTCTTCAATATCTTCATAATGTCCCCCACCCCAGGGCCCTTCCAAATCTGTGATTCTATTCTATTCTATTCTACTCTGTTCTGTTCTATTCATTTCCCTTCCCCTCTCCTCTATTCTATTAAATTCTAATTCTATTAATTCTTATTCTATTCTATTTTTTCCCTTCTCCTCTCCTCTCCTCTCCTCTATTCTATTAAATTCTAATTCTATTAATTCTTATTCTATTCTATTCCGTTCCATTCATTCTTTATTCTATTCTATTCCATTCCATTCTCCTCTCTTCTTCTCTCTTCTCTACTCTATTAAATTCTAATTCTATTAATTCTAATTCTATTAATTCTTATTCTATTCTATTCCATTCCAGTCTATTCCCTTCCACTCTCCTCTCCTCTCCTCTCTATTCTATTAAATTCTAATTCTATTAATTCTTATTCTATTCCATTCCATTCCATTCCATTCCATTTTCTATTCTATTCCATTCCATTCCATTCCATTCTTTCATTCTAATATCTATTCTATTCCATTCCATTCTGACACTGGGGACATTGTTTCGTTCAGGCGTATCTCCTTCAAGGGCTCCCTGTCCGAGGCCCAGATCCGAGATGGCAGCCTGGAAGTGCTGAAGGGCTATTTGGGGGAGATCGTGGACGCCATTGTGGGTTCGGCTGAGAACTGCCCTTCGCTCATGCGCGTGGCTTTCAAGCAGCTGCACAAGCGCGTGGAACAACGCTTCAAGGGAGCAGAGAACCAGGTCAGAATCCATAGAAAACCCCCCCTCCTTTCTAGCACTGATGATGTGACCCCCTGCCCTGTGCCCCCCCCCATTTCTGTTAATCTGCTAAATCCAGAAGTTCAGAGGTTGTTCTGGGTGCTTTTACATTTTTACAATTCAAATTTAGCAGGACAAGCCCCCCCCCTTTCCCCTCTCTCCCAATAAGGGTGACTGGCTCTTGTCTGTGCCTTCTTCATTCTTGGTGATCTCCTTCCAGGAAGCCAAATACGTTGCCATCAGTGGCTTCCTCTTCCTCCGCTTCTTCGCCCCTGCAATTCTGACCCCAAAACTCTTCAGTCTCCGAGACCATCATGCGGACACGCAGACCGGCCGGACTCTCTTACTTCTGGCCAAGGTATATCTGAGGAGTTTCACCGCACAGTTCCTCCAAAACGATGTGGTTTTTTTTTCCAACCTTGGATACCTTAAGATGGATGGACTTCAACTCCCAGAAGAGAGAAGGAAGGAAGGGGAAGGGAAGGGATGGGAAGGAAGGAAGAAAGGAAGGAAGGATGGCTGAGTCAACCTTGAGTCAGTCAGGATCGAACTCCTGCCAATTGGCAGAGTTAACCTGCAATACTCTAACTACTGCACAGGAAGGAAGGAAGAAGAGAGAAGGAAAGAAGGGAGAGGGAAGGGAGAAAGGAAGGAGGGAGAGAAGGGAGGAAGGGAGGGAGGGAGGAAGGAAGGGGGAGGGAGGAAGGGAGGAAGGAAGGGCAAGGAAGGGAAGGGAGGAGGAAAGGAAGGGGAGGGAAGGGAGGAAGGAAGAAAGGAAGGAAGGGCAGAAAGAAGGAAGGAAGGAAAGAAGGAACACAGGCCATGGATATTGTCACTAAAGGGCTACCACATGCAGAAGAATATTTTCTTTGATATGTTGGGTTGTTCTTGTTTGAGGTCAACTGGCATCTTTATGCCAATGGTTCCCTCTCTTGCCTCCCTCCCTGGCAGGCAGTCCAGAGCATTGGCAATCTCGGGCTTCAACTGGGCCATGGGAAGGAGCAGTGGATGGAGCCTCTACACCCCTTCATCCTTGCCAGCATTGGGCGTGTCCAAGAATTCCTCGACAGGCTGATAGATGTGGACCCGGAGATGGGTGAGTCACCCCATTACACTCTACTGCGGTGGTGAGACTATCCTTGGAGCATTGCATCTACTTCTGGTCACCATGAAAGAAGTAAAGAAGCAAAAAAAGATGTAGAGACTCTAGAAAGAGTGCAGGGAAGAGCAATAAAGAGGATTAGGAGACCCGAGGCTAAAACATCTAATGAACGGTTGCAGGAACTGGGTAGGTTTAGCTGTAATGAAGAGAAGAACTATGGGTGACCTGATAGCAGACTCTCAATATTTGAAGGTCTATCACAGCACCAGAGGGCAGAACAAGAAGTAATGAGTACCGTATTTTTCGGAGTATAAGACGCATCCTTTTCCCTCAAAAAAGAGGCTGAAAATCTGGGTGCGTCTTGTACACTGAATACAGCATTTTTGGCCTCCTGAAACCCCGTCCCCTTCACCAAAATAGCCATGCAGAGCTTTTAGGAAGCTTTCAGAAAGCTTTTGGGGGCTGGGGAGGACAGAAATGACTGAAAAACGGGCCATTTTTTGCTCAATTTTGCCCTCCCTGCCCCCAGCTCCCAGGAGCACTCTATAAGCCTCCTAAAGGCTATGCATGCAATTTTTTTTGACAAAAACCGGGCCCTTTTTTGCTCATTTTTAGGGGCCCCCACCCCTTCAGGAGCACTCTGCAAGCCCCCTAAAGGCTATTCATGTCTTTTTGGGGGGAAAATGGGCCCATTTTCATGAAAAACGGGCTGTTTCTGGGAGGTTTGCAGAGTGCAAAAACCTTTTTTTTTTAAAAAAAAAATTGCCTCTTCAAAACCTTGGTGCGTCTTATACTCCGGTGCATCTTATACTCCGAAAAATACGGTAACTCTTTTTATTAGGAATAATTAAGGAGAAGCATGGGAAGAAAATCAAATATCTAATTCTACATATAACCACGGCAGCAAGAATCTCATGCACAGAATTGTAAAAAGAAGCATACATCAACACAAGACAAAGAAGAATCCGAGTAGTACTTAGTATGGGAGTTACGGTGTAATTGGCTAGGGGAAAGAAGGGGAAAAGAAACAGGATAGTAATAAAGAGAAGAAGACAGATCAAGAAACAAATACAAAACCGCAGAATCAATAAGCGGGGGAAATACAAGCTAGGCGGTAGATGAAATAAGAAACATGAGAGGATCAAATGTATGTAGTATGTACGAAATAAGACGTGTAAAATATGGATATCGGTGTGGATATAGTTATATAAGATATATATATGTATTGATAAAGGAAACACAATGGATATGTAAAAGATGTAAAATGCGCTGCAAAGACGATACGATTGTGGAAATAAAATAAAAAAACTTAAAAAGAAGAAGTAGTAATGAGTAACAAGAAGTAACAAGAAGAAAACTTAGCAAGTTTTCACTCAATGGAGGCATTCCAGTTCACTCCATTGCTTCTCCCCCACCCACCCGCCCGCCTCTAGAAGGAAGCGAAAAACAACCTTGGACCCTCTTCCACTCTTCGGCCATCATCAAAGAAGGTTACCTGCAGAAACGTAAAGCAGAAGGACTCCACCTGGTGTCTCGTTTCACCTTCAAAAAGCGTTACTTCTGGCTGAGCCATGAAAGCTTTTCCTACTCCAAATCTCCAGAGTGGCAAGTAAGAATTGGTCTTTTGTCTGTCTGCCTACTTACCATCTCTCATCTCCCTCTCTCTTCATATCTATCCATCCATCCATCCACCTATCTGTCATCATCATCTTCATTTAACGGTCCCATAATCCCTTGCAGGGGCGGAGTCTTGGCAACTGAATGGAGGTCGCAGAGTGTTTACTGGCCCATTGCCCTTCCTGACGCCAATGTGGAATTTTGTTCAGGAGATATGTTCTCATTGTGCCCAGAGAGAGAAATATCTGCCTCTAGCTAGGATCGAACCCACAGCTTCCTGATTGTGAGGCGAGAACTCCACCTCTAGGCCACTGCACCACTCCTTAGCTAGCTCTCTGTCTGTCTGTCTGTCTGTCTGTCTGTCTGTCTGTCTGTCTGTCTGTCTGTCTGTCTGTCTGTCTCTCTATTTATCTAATCTATCTATCTATCTATCTATCTATCTATCTATCTATCTATCTATCTATCTATCTATCTATCTATCATCTATCTATCTATCTATCTATCTATCTATCTATCTATCTATCTATCTATCTATCTTTATCTATTATCTATCTATCATCTATCTATCTATCTATCTATCTATCTATCTATCTATCTATCTATCTATCTATCATCTATCTATCTACCTACCTACCTACCTACCTACCTACCTACCTACCTATCATCTCTATCTTCCATCTATCATTCAATTCATTCATAATCTATATATCCATCTATCTATTTCTTCATCCATCCACCCATCTATTTAACTATCTATCTAAGATAGATGGAAGATAGAGATGATAGATAGATAGATAGATAGATAGATAGATAGATGATAGATAGATAGATAGATAGATAGATAGATAGAGTTCGATGGATAGATTATGTGGATGGAATGATAGATGGATCTCCATCTCTATCTTCCCTTCCCCCCCCCAATTGACTTTACTTGTCAAAAATAGAGAAGATTGCAAGATCTGAGAAGATCAGAGGACCATGGGACACTGCGTGCCAGCTGCCAATCACCCACATTTTGATCCTGTGACCCTGGGAATGTGTGTGTGCAACAATCCTAACCGCAAGAGTCACTTTCCCCAAGTGCTGCGGTAACCTCAAAGGGTCATTGAAAAAACGGTTTTAAGTTAATCCTAGAGCAGGGGTGTCCAAACTTGGCAACTTTAAGACTTGTGGACTTCAACTCCCAGAATTCCCCAGCCACCCCTGTCCTAAAGGGAGTATTGCTGGGCGTGGCAGGTCTAGCAATTTATTTTGCCCCTTCTCCATGCTCAGGACCGTACATCCATTCCAATCCAACGAATCTGCGCTGTGGAACGGGTGGATGAAAACGCTTTCCAGCAGCCTCACGTCATGCAGATTGCGACGAGAGAAACGGGAGGCCAGCTGTTTACCATGTACATTCAGTGTAAGGTAGGCCTGGTTTATGCTCGCAGGGCGACTGTATTCGGTATATTCTGACCAGTGGTGGGATTCGAATTTTTTTAGTAGCGGTTCTGTGGGCGTGGCTTGGGGGGCATGGTGTGGCTTGGGGGGCGTGGCAGGGGAAGGATATTGCAAAATCTCCATTCCCTCCTCACTCCTGGGGGAAGGATACTGCAAAATCTCCATTCCCCCCCCCAATCAGGTGGGACTTGGGATGCAGAGAATAGATGGGGGCGGGGCCAGTCAGAGGTGGTATTTGCCGGTTCTCTGAACTACTCAAAAAATCCACTACTGATTCTCCAGAACTGGTCAGAACCAGCTGAATACCACCTCTGTTTCTGAGTTAGTTTCTGACCATGGATGCCGTAACCCAGTTAGGTCGTGAACTTCATCTATCTTGCATCTTTTTTTTTTGGCAGAACGTCAACGAGCTCAACCAATGGCTTTCCGCGATCCGGAAAGCCACCATCGCCAATGAATGCATGCTGCCCTTTTGCCACCCGGGGGCCTTCAGAGGCAATCGCTGGACTTGTTGCTTACAGACGGACCGTGCTGGTAATCAGATTCTCCATCGTAGAGTCCCAGGGTTGGAAGGAAGCCCCTGATGCACGATGGAAGAAAGGCTGATCCCTGTCAAGCGTTCTCTAGAAGTTCTAGAACTGTAGGAGTTGAAGGATTCCGTAGAAGCTCTAGGATTTGAAGGGCTTTCTGGAAGTTCTAGAGTTTGAAGGTTCTCTAGAAGCTGTAGGATTTGAAGCATTCTCTAGAAGTTCCAGGATATCAAGGTTTCTCTGGTAGTTTTAGGATTCAAAAGGTTCTCTAGAAATGAGAGCTCCTTGGTGCTCTCTGAACTTAGTGGTTTTCTTGCAGACATCTCATTACCCAGCTAGATAGCGTCATCAGTGCTCTTCCTGATATTATAGTTGTTGACTTACCTCCTTGCAGCAAACAGCCTGATTAGCACAAGAAAATAAAATCTGCCTCTGCCTCCCAGCAATTTGCCTCCTGGAGCAAATAGCAAGTTTCACTTTCAGTTTCTCCCGATCATCAGCTGTTTCAGGCTGCAAGGATTGCTATAGTCTATTGAAGCCTTCGCAAGCCCCCATTTGCTGCAAAGAGGTAAATTGCTGGGAGGCAGAGGCCAAAGGGTTGGGGCAGGTCGGTGGTTGGGGCTACATTCAGTGTTTAAGACACACCCAGATTTTCACCCTCTTTTACGGGGGGGAAGGTGTGTCTTATACTCTGAAAAATATGGTAGTTTGAAAGCCAGTGACCGTGAATAGATTAATGGGTACCACTTCAGTGGGGACATAAAAGGAGCCAACAATTGGGCATTCCCCCGGATAACGGTGATGTCACTGGCAAATCCTTTCATCCCAGAAGCCCTTTGGGTTCCTCCAACACAGGAAGAAAAATTAGTAGTATCACAGGACTCTGTTCCCCACCTCTGGGCTACGCAGCCTCTCTGTTCCTTCAACTTACAGGACCATTTGTGGTTGTGCTTTGGTTACAGTTCGAGGCTGCAGCCGTACGCATTCTGCAGTGACCCTGGGCGACTGGAGCGATCCACTGGATCCCGATGCAGAAGCTCAGATGGTCTACAAGCAGCTTTTGTTGCATAAAGACAAGCTTAGGTTTGTACAGGGGCAAAACCCAAATATTGTCCAATCTTGTTTGGCAGAGGGGAACACCGTGCAGACTGCAATAGGTTTCGCTATCCTTGTTTGCTGTGGTCGTGAAATGAGACACCACAGAATTCCACTTGCCATCTTGCCTGCAGGCTTCCCCAGTGACTTTGCTAAGAGCGCAGTGCTTAGAATTCAGGATTGGCATTTTTCCCCCCAGTGCCGTGTTAACTTCAACTGGTCAGTAAAGAAAAGCTTGCAAGTACTAGAATGTATGCATATCTTGCATGCCGTCGAGTGGGGAGGAAATGTCTCTTCCCCATTCTACCGGTGATTAGGTTGTCACATCCCGCATGGCGTTGTCCTTTCGCTTGGCCAGCAGGAGGCAGCACCCAGCGAGTTTTCATTCCCAGTTTGATGTTTATCAGGTCTTAAATTTCACAGAGATTTCCAGCAGAGGGCGAACCCAGTTAAGAAATTGTCCCAGGGTTGTCAAAATAATAATAATAATAATAAATTTTTTAAAAAAACAGCGATACCCATTGTCATCGGGGCACTTGGTACCATGTCCAAGAATCTGACAAAACAGATCAAGAAATTGCAGCTTCCTGCAATAACACCAAACAACTGTGCTACCTGGAACATTGTATATTTTAAGAAGGTCCTTGGTTGATACCTAGGACGCTGGCAGCAACCTGGATCAACCATTATCACCAGTCACTGGTATTTGTGATGCATTTTTGAATGTTCAATTGGCTGAATTTCATGTTTAATGAATAAAGTATAATAATAATATCATCTGCCCAATGATGTATAGATACAGATTCAGACGAGTTGCAAGGCACCTGATAGGTCATCTAGTCCAAGCCCCTGCCCAAGCAGACCCTACACCATTTTTTGACAGATGGCAGTCCAGTCTCTTCTTGAAAGCCTCCAGGGATGAAGCTCCCACAACTTTCAAAGGCAACTTCTGTTCCATGGGTTGATTGCTCTCACTGTCAGCAAATGTCTCCTTATTTCCAGGTTGAATCTCTCCTCGATCAGTTTCCATCCATTATTCCCCATTTGGCCTTCAGGTGCTTTGAAAAATAGCTTGACCCCCTCCTCTCTGGGGCAGCCCCTCAAATATTGGAAGACTGCTCTCCTGTCTCCCCTGGTCCTTCTCTTCACTAGACTAGCCATGCCCAGTTCCTGCAACCGTTCTTCATATGTTTTAGCCTCCAGTCCCCTCATCATCCTGGTTGCTCTTCTCTGCATTTTTTCTAGAGTCTCAACATCTTTTTTACAATGTGGTAACCAGAACTGGATGCCGTACTCTACTTAGTGTGGTCTTACTAAGGCTTTATAGAGTGGTATTAATATCTCCCTTGATCTTGGATATAATTGTGTATAATTAATTATACATTCACGTGGCTAAGATTGGATACCCCTTCTTTAAAACGTGCATTTTTCTTTTTTCATTCCTTTTCCTTGGAAGAGCCACTGTATTGATTGGCTGCAAATTGCAGAGAGAGCTGGAATGCTGCTTTTCTCATTCCGAGTTCAGGATGGACGAATTGAAAACTATTTTTAAAACCAGCGCTTTCTCTCTCCCTCTCTCTCTGCATTGCTTACGTAAAGGCCCTTCCAGGTGTTGAGGTGTCCTGTTCCTCGGGAGATGCGTGCTCCTAAAGCTTGCAATTAATGATGTCGGTGATTAATTGCCCCTTTCAATTCGCTTTTAAGGCTTATTGGCCTGTGATTAATGGCTTGCTTTTTTACGGTCCCCTAGGGAAAAGTACCAGGAGATTACAAACACCGAGGCTACGCGGGAACAAAGCAGTGCAGCCAGAAAAGGTAGGCCTGAGTCTGTTGGGTTGCCGAGAAGCTGGGATGGAGGACAGGAAGAGGGGTAGAAGGCAGATAAAAATAAACCACCCAAGTGGCTTTGGCTCCACGCATGATCAACAATGTGTAACTAAGCCAGCACTGCTTCCGTTCAGTAGCTTGACTTTGTCACAATTCCTCTGCTGTCATCTACGCCCAGAGATCTGTCTCCTGCTTTGCACACCATAGGACCACCAATATACACCAACAGGTTTACGTATTGTTCAGAGCAGTGGTGGGGTTCAAATTTGTTTACTACCGATTCTGTGGCTTGGTGGGCGTGGCAGGGGAAGGATAATGCAAAATCCCCATTCCCTCCCGATCTGCTGGGACTCGGGAGCAGAGAATAGATGGCGGGGGCGAGGCCAGCCAGAGGTGGTATTTGCCAGTTCTCCGAACTACTCAAAATTTCCGCTACCGGTTCTCCAGAATCGGTCAGAACCTGCTGAATACCACCTCTGGTTCAGAGTTAGTATTCAGAACGGTTCAACGGAAGCCGTTAGCGGAAATCGTGGGTGGGCCTGCCTACCCGCCCAGGCTCTATGCTGTCCTATTTAGCCATGTTTTTGAGGCCAAGTGCATGCATGGATGGCATGCATGTGAGCAAAGCACATGCCTGGAAGGCTGGGCGCATGCGTGGAAGCAGCGTGTGCACTTGCAAAGTGGGCATACGCGGGGCGAACCAGTGGTAACAAAATGTGAAAGCCACCACTGGTACTGTTGCAACGGTCTGTGAGAAAGACCTTGGGAGACAGGGGATGAAATACTGCCTAGGAAATGGACAGATAAGAGACAGCTTAGCCCGCAGTTACAGAGAGGGCAGGGCAAGAGGCTCAGAGGAGACCCTCCCTAGTTTCTTGGGCTGTAAAGGAGATGGAGGAGACACACAGAGACACACCATAGGAGGGAATGACCTTGAGAGTCAGGAAGACAAGAGGGAATGGTTCAGGTAAGAGACTGGGTAGCCCACAGCTGTATAATGGGCAGAGAAAGAGATTCAGAAATGACCCTCCCTAGTTTCTCAGGCTGTAAAGGAGACGGTGGGAGAATTGTACTTTCAAACCTGCAAAGGAGCATTAGAATAAAGTAGAATTCGCTTATCTGTTCTACCTCGTAAGACTGACAACTCCTGGACACAGACCCTCTCTTCAAGAACTAACATTCTCTTGCTGAATTTTCTCCCCATATCTTAGATGTGCTTAAAGATGTCTGGATGACTATCAAGCACCAGGGGAGTCAGGAGATTCAGGCAGTTGAAATGAGTATAAAGATTTATTGCAAGCATAAGCTCTCTACAAGAATCTGGCCAACTAACAGCCAAGGGGAATGAGCGGGAGATAAGACATTATTATAAGTGATAAGAGAGCTCCACCTAGATCTCTTGTGGATGCGCGGGAACTCATGACCAATGACATGTTTGACCCCCTCCCTTGGGCTCAGCTGGTCATCTCCTACAATGACCTCATGTCAACCTAGGCTCGGTGGTTTCAGAGCCTAAAATAAAATATGCAATGAGCTGGTGTAAGCTTTGTGTGAGTTGGTGGAAACTCAAAGAAGGTATGATGATTCTCCTGTGTCCTTCCAAAAGCTGGAGATAAAACTATCTCATTCTTCTCATTCCTGGTTGATTTTTGGATCCCTATTTGTCTTACCCTTTTTTTTTGGTTTATGAGGAACCCCACTAGATTTCTCTGGCCAAGCTGAGCAAGATGGTGGGACTCTAGAAGAAGCACCATTGGACTGTCCGCCTTTGCTAACTCAAGGTTGACCTCCTGTTGTTTTCTTTCTCTCCTTCTCTACCCCACACCCAGCTTCAGACAAAAACCAGCGAAGGTTGACAGCAGCTGCCCAGCTTCTAGAAGTCATCCAAGGACTGGAGCAGGCCCACAAGGCTTTTGAACATCAAGAAGGTGGGGAGAAACCAGGGACTGGCACGCTCCCACCTCCCTAGGTGGCATCATCTCCCATTGGGAACCGGGTTGTTTTGTCTATGTTGTAATGATGATGTCGTCTTTACATCTGTTTGGAGAAGAAAGCAACTACCTACACTGCAGACTATGCTCCTGCTGAACGATGTCCCTTTGGAAGGAGAACAAGAGAACGGAGAAGAACATGGGAGAAATTACAACACCTTTCTGTTCAACCAGGGTCGCACATGAATCTTTCTCAGAGAAATGGGATGTGAGTCCAGGTTCTGCTTACCACAGAGATGGATGGAAGTTAGTTCCTCTGGCCCTTAAGTCTCCTGTAGGCCATTGTGAAGATCTCTCTCTCTCCCCCTCCCTCTGTCTGTCTCTCCCCTCTTCTCTCTCTACCTCCCTCTCCCCCGCTCCTATTCAATCATCTAACTATATGTCTGCCTATGAATCCTAATTGTCCTAATTTCTTTCTCTTCTTTCTTTCTTTCTTTCTTCTTTCTTCTTCTTTCTTTCTTTCTTTCTTTCTTTCTTTCTTTCTTTCTTTCTTTCTTTCTTTCTTTCTTTCTTTCTTCTTTCTTGCTATTATCCTATCTTATCTTATCCTATCGTATCCATCCCATCCCAATAATCCATCCATCTATCCAACCTCTCTCTCTTTCCCTCTCCCTCCTCTCTTCCCTCTCTCCCTCCCTCTCCCTCTCTCCTATTCGATCATCTATCTATATGTCTGTCTATGCATCTGTTATCCTCATTTCTTTCTTTTCTTTCTTTTCTTTCTTTTCTTTCTTTTTTCTTTCTTTCTTCTTTCTTTCTTTCTTTCTTTCTTTCTTTCTTTCTTTCTTTTTTCTTTCTTTCTTTCTTTCTTTCTTTCTTTCTTTCTTTCTTTCTTTCTTCTTTCTTTCTTTCTTTCTTGCTATTATCCTATCTTATCCTGTCCAATCCTATCCTCTTATCTATTCCACCCATCCATAAATCCATCCATCCATAAATCCATCCATCTTCTCTCTTTCTTTCTCCCCCCCCCCACTCTCTCTCTCACACACACCAAGTTTCTAGTCTTTATCACAGTAAAAATAAGCTTGAAAATATTGGGGAGGGAGGTCCAATCTGAAGAAGAGAGACTGATAGTTGCATAACATTTTCAGAGGGGCTGAATAAACTGTCTCTATAACTCTTTGATCTGTTCCTCTGAGCTGTAAAATGCAGCCCATGTAAGCAGACTCTGAAAGCCGGAGAATAAAGTAATATAAAATGTGAAAATTGTTGACTGTGTCTTGCATAATTTGTCTGGATCAGGGTTCGCTAAACTTACAACTTTAAGAACTCGTAAGTTAATTAGGGCATCTTTTGGAAGCTTCACAGGTTCCCTTCCCTTGGCTAGGAAATGGAGATGAATATTGCCCCTAGAGTAGGACACAACTGGACAAGGAAAACCTTTTCCTCCATGGACTGGAGGTTGACTACCCCTGTTCTAATCCACCTGGCTTCAAGAAGTGGTATAACCCAATTTGTAATCCCATAATTTTATGATGGAGAAACAACAACTCTTAAGTCTTCCCATCCAGTAAGGTCCTAATCTGTGTGTGCCTGCTTTGGGTGGCCATGCATAGATTCCTATTTCAAAACAATAAAAGCTCTGGAGCTTCTCATGATGTTTGCTGACCAATGGGTGACACCAGGGCCAATCACATTTGTGCTCTGTTTTGTCCCATTTTTTATTGTTGTCGTCGTCGTTATTGCATCTGCTTGATATGGACCAAAGCTGCGTGTAGAAGTTACATTTTTCTCCCGTAAAAGTCATTTCCGTCCAATTTGGCAACTTGTCCCAGTCTTGCCCTCGCCTCTGGATAATTGAACATGCTACATAAGATTGCGGAGGATAGAAAGTTCCCCAGCGAGGGCCCAGAAGGGATCTCTCTCCATCTCATTTCCAGAACTGATCCAGTCAGTTGAACAGTTTTGCAAGAAACCGGAAACAGACATTCGCTTCCCCCCCCTCCCCATCTTTCAACCTAGGAGAACCTCAAATTGTCACACGGATGTCGAGCAAGGGGAGACAGGAGGTGGCATCTTATTGGCTGAAGCCTGGTCTGGTCCTTTTCAGGAGTGGCAGAAGCAATGGGAGCAATTGCCCCCACGGGTTTCACCGGTGCTGAGATCTCCCAATGGATTGGTACTTTGCTTTCAAGACCCTAAAGGCCATGTCGGAGGTGGGATTCAAAAAATTAGCAACCTGCTCTCTGCCTGGTTGCTGGGTGGAAGTTGGCCATGATGGGCATGCCCTTCTCAGCCTCCTCCATCATGGCAAGGAGGGGTTTCTCCCTCCCCAGGCTCTAGAGGTTTCCCTCAAGGCTCCGGGAGGGCGAAAACGGGCCTGTTTTTGGACTTCTGGTACTTTCGGTAGGGCCGTTTTTCTGCCCTCCCCAGGCTCTGGAGGGTTTCCCCAAGCCTCCAGGAGGGTGAAAACAGCCTTCCCCGGGCTCGTTTCTGGACTTCTGGAAGGCTAGCTTTTCGCCCTCCTGGAGCCTCTGCGCGGGCCCTGCACTTACCTTGCATCCAAAACAGGCCGTGGGGAGACTCCTAGGAGGGGCGGAGTGGGGTGGGCATGGCCAGCCAGCTCTTGCAACTACCAGTTCGGCAAACCAGATATAAAATTAGCATCTGGTTTGCCCGAACCAGTTGAATCCCATCCCTGGGCCATGTAGGAGGACAATTGCTCTCCTAGACTTCAGATTATGGGATGCCTCCATTGCAGAGGTGGGTTCCAGCTCCTGTTGCAACCGGTATGCTGCAACGGGGGCAGGTGTCCACCACGTCCATGCCTGCAGCGCGCGCATGCATACCCACCACTTGCGATGCTCCAGCTGCTCAGCGGAGTGTTGCGCAGGCACAATACACTCCGGACATGTGCGCAATTGCCACAGTTGGCTCAAATAGGGGTAAGGAGCGTGGGCGGGTGGGTGGGACCTCCGGAGCACTATACCGGAATGGTACCTGGTGCTCCCAGCAGGCACTGGTGTGCCCGTACCATGGCGTACAGGTCGTATCCCATCATTGCTCCACTGTCAACGACGGACCCCAAAAAAGTAGAATAGGGAAAGGGATGCAGACATTTGATGATGTTGCAGGAAGAAAAGAATCCACCCCTCTTCCATCACCACCCAAGTGGTCCAGAAACACAGATCCAAAACTGTGTATTTTGTTGTTTGGGGAGATGGCAAGAAGGTGATGTAAGACCGAGAGTCAGAAAGGCCCGTCTGTTCAAGAATTGTGAGTGGAGTATAAAGGACCAAGTATCCAGTTTATCCGGCAATATGTGTTCTGGGTTTGTTAAATAAACAACCAAAAGGGAAAGCTGTGGGTGGATCAAGGGAAGGAGAAGATCTGGTGGGATTTCCAATCTTCACCAACTGTAACTCCACTTAGAAAAACCTCCCCCCATCTTGCATTATATTTTTAAGAAAAACATCGCGGCCCCCTCCCCAACCTTTGGGACACCAGGGACCAGTTCCGTGGAGAGAAGGTTTTTCCACAGACCAGTGTAGTTTTGCATGCTGCCTACATTTCCGTGGATGGGACTTTGCTTCTTTGCACGGTCCGGTTTCTGGCATGCCACGGACCGGTGTCGGTCCACGGACCGGGGGGGTTTGGGGATCCCTGAACTAGAAGGCAAACTTTGCATTTGGTCAGGGAAGAGGATGCCTGTGAGGCTGGGAGGGGAGACAGAGCCAAAGAGATGGGGGCTCTTTTATCTTGCACGCAAGGCAGACGACAAAGCCGGTTGACACCGTTCTACTTCCCGCTGGGAAGCCACAATATCTGGCTGCGTTAGGTGATCAACTTGGATCTTCTTTCCTGCTTCTCTGGGCAGAGCCACAAAGGCAACCCAAGAACAAGCGAGGAACAGAGACAAAAGGAGGCAGGAACAGCCTGGTTGTGAGATTTGAGTAGTTGGAGATGGAGGCTTTCATTGTACTGAACTTTGGACCCATGGGAAATGGCCAAGAATTATACACGTATGTAGAAAAAGGTAGAGAAGAGCAGAAAGCTTGCATGGGTTGCTCACTCACAAAGCTTCGGATTGTTTCTCCGGGGAGGGAGCCCCGGAATCATGGTGCGAATCCTGCCAGGGGTGGAGGAAAACACCCTGTATCCTCCATGGTTTTTGTTGTCAAGCTAGTCCAAGCGACTCGGGGGAAGGTGGAAGGAACCGTCCCAAACATGGCTGCCTCACCAATCGGCGAACACAAGATACGGACAGACAGGATGGAGGAGAGGCAGCTGCGCAGGACGAAATGGAGGCAGGAGGAACGTTGGGTGGAGGGAGGCCCCCCCAAAACACCAACTTCTCAGTCCTTCAGGTTGGCTTCCAAGACCCCCTGGGCCGTCAGTTCAGCCAGGACATTGTCCAGATAGTTTGGGTCAGGGTAGCCATGGCCAGTCAGGTTGGAGCCAAATTCGGTTTTGTGGTGGATCTCGTTCCAAACCACAGTGTCCGATTCACCCGTCGTGTTCGAGGTCCCGATGGTGAAGATGAGCCGGCGTTCCCAGGCCACAATGAGGAGTTTCAAAATCTGAAGGAGAAGAAGGCAATATATATATGTATATATATATATATATATTTAAAAACATACCCCTTCTCACTCTCGTGGTTGGTCTGTGTTTTCCTCAATCTCGGTCTTCTACCAGGAACTTGGGAGTTTGAGGGTACTCGGCAGGATCTTAGCTGTTCCTAGAACTGCAACTTTTCTGGAGGGAGAGAGATCTGATGTCGTTCCCGGGATCTGTTGGAGTCCCAGCCCCAAGGATTCCTACCACCACTGTGATCATTTTGGCTTTGACTTTCCACAACCTCTCCAGTTCCTCCTTCAGGCTTGCTACTTCTCCAGCTTCTCATACACCTTCCTGATCTTGCTCTCACTTGGCACCTCTACAACTATTACCACACTGTCTTCTGGTCCTTCCACTACCACAATTTCTGATTATTGGCCACCACCTGTCTGTTTATCTGGACCACCACTGTCTTCTGATCCTTCTACTACCACAATTTCTGGTTATTGGCCACTGCCTGTCTGTCTATCTGGACCACCACTGTCTTCTGGTCCTTCTACTACCACAATTTCTGGTTATTGGCCACCGCCTGTCTGTCTATCTGGACCACCACTGTCTTCTGGTCCTTCTACTACCACAATGTCTGGTTATTGGCTACCGCCTGCCTGTTTATCTGGACCACCACTGTCTTCTGGTCCTTCTACTACCACAATATCCAGTTGATTGACTAGCACCTGCCTGTCTGTCTGTAAGTCCCACAGGTGGTAGCCAATTAACGTCCCAGTAGTACACAAGGACCAGAGGACAGTGATGGTGATAGATATAGTGGTGCCAACTGAAAGCGACATGAGGAAGAAAAAGAATGTGAAATCCCAGGGCATATATACAAATACCAATAACAGAAGCAACGGTATCGCGAAGGCAATGAACGGGGACTACTTCAGTATGCTCCACTTGAAGTCCACTGAGGTCAGGTAAAGGGGCGCATTTACCTTTCTGCCTTTCTCATTGTCCGGAAGGTAACAGTGACGTGGGAATCCTCGTGCGGTGAACTTTTTCCCAGGATTTGGATGCTCTATGCCCTGCTTAAGCAAAACAAAAACAAAGAAAGTTGGAAGGTGCAATAAAAAAAATGTATCCGTTCCACAATGTGTGTGTCACGGAAGGGAGCACCGAGAATCCTCAACTTACAACCAGGTTGAAGTTACAATGAAGTTATCATCCATTAGAAATCACAGGTAGTCGTGTAAGAGCCAGGGTGGCGCAGTGGTTAGAATGCAGTACTGCAGGCTACTTCTGCTGATTGCCGGTTGCCAGCAGTTTGACAGTTTGATTCTGACTGGCTCAAGGTTGACTCGGCCTTCCCTCCTCCTATTGCAGGCAAACTCTGCCCGCCGCCACGAGCTTGATTCTCACCAGCTCAAGATTGACTTAGCCTTCCATCCTTCCGAGGTGGGTCAAAGGAGGACCCAGATTGTTGGGGGCAAAAGGCTAACTCTGTAAACCGCTTAGAGAGGGCTGTAAAGCACTGTGAAGCGGTATATAAGTCTATCACTATTGCTATAGTCCTCAACTTAGTTCATTTAGTGACCATTCAGAGTTACAATGACCCTGAAAATAGGGACTTATGAACATTTTTCACACTTAGAGCATCCCTAGAGAAACACGATCAAAATTCAGACACTTGGCAACGGATTCATTTTTATGACAGTTTGATTATCTCCTTTGGCGACCTTCAGAAAAGCCAAGTCAGCGTCAGGTTCACTTAACAACCATGTTACTAACTCAACCACTGCAGTGATTCACTTCACAAATGTGGCAAAAAAGGTCATAAAACAGGGCAAAACTCACTCATCCCAAATGTTTCACTTAGTCGTATAAATTTCCTGGGTCCGTCGTGGCCGTGCGTCAAAGGCTACCTGTAATGCATTCTCACCTGGATCCCCGCGGGAATGTTGTACACAATGCGGATAGTTTTGCAATCCGGATAGCCGGGAAGAGAGTGGGGGATAATGTGGAATTCCATCTTTCCAGGGGGCTGAGTCCCTGTCTTCTCCCCATAGATGGCCTTGCAAGTGGGGCACTGGAGACTGCCATCCTGAGAGGCAGAAGAAAGCGAGAATGTGAGGAGGAGGTATAGGACTTATTTACAACCTTATTTCATTTTTAGTGGAAATTAGAAGTGACTAAATTAGTGGACCAGCAAAATACTGTGGACACAATGTACTTAGACTTCAGCAAGGCATTCGACAAAGTAGACCACAACCTACTTCTCGGTAAGCTAAACAAAAGTGTGATAGATGGCATCACCACCAGATGGATTTGTAACTGGCTCGCAAACTGTTCTCAACAAGTAGTTCTTAATGGGTCTACCTCTACACGGAGGCAAGTACCCTGTTTCCCCGAAAATAAGACCTTCCTGGATAAGAAGCCCCATCGGGGCTTTGGAGGGCATGCGCTAAAATAAGCCTCCCCCCAAGTATTGCAACACAGCAGCAGCCACGAGGTGACCACGCTCGCCGCCCCCTGTACCTCAAAAATAATAAGACCATAATAAGGTGACCACATGTATTGATAATTAATAATGGAAAATTATATTTGGAGTTGTGGATGATTGGAAATTCTATGGTTAACGGAAAGTAGAAATGTGTAATATGAATTAATGGGAATCTTTTGACTTAATCTTTATTCTTATTTTTTAGAGATTGGTGATATAATTTTATAAAGACTTATTGTTGCCTAGTAGATAATTATGGATGTAAGGAAATAAGGGTTGTCACCAATGAAAGAATATTAATGGTAACTTGAACACACAATGCTCAATGAAACATTTAACTATGTTTAATGGAAAATCAGTGACTTTATTCTTAACTGTAAAAAACGTTGCACAAAAACTTGTAACCAAACAACATGCTTGATGAAATTGTGTTTCTTTTTTTTTCTCCTTGCTCTTGTTCTGTATGTGTTGTTTTGTCTTTTTAAATAATAATAATAATAATAATAATAATAATAATAATAATAATAATAATAATAATAATAATAATAATACCTCCCCGAAAATAAGGCCAAGCGCTTATTTTGGGCGTCAATATAAAATAAGACCCTGTCTTATTTTCAGGGAAACACGGTCAGCAGTGGGGTACCAGAAGGTTCCATCTTAGGACCAATGCTGTTCAATATCTTCATAAATGACTTAGATGAGGAAATAGATGGGGAACTTACCAAATTTGTGGATGATACTAAACTGGCAGGAATAGCTAATATACCGTAGAACAGCGTTGGCCAACCCGGAAGAGCAGGGTACTTGCCTCCGTGTAGATGTAGACCCATTAAGAACTACTTGTTGAGACTCTGCATGCCACTTCTGGCACGTATGCCATAGGCTTGCCATCACAGCCTTAGAAGATAGGCTCAAGATCCAGAGGGATAGTAGTGTAGTCTTTATTGTCATTGTACAAGATAAATACAACGAAATTGGATCTTGATCGATTTGAATGCTGGGCCTTATCTAATGAAACCATGAAATTCAACGTCGAGAAAAGTAAAGTCTTAACACTCAAGCAAGAAAAACCAACTCCGTACATCTCTTTACATATTTCTGTTTCTTCTCTGTTTCCAAGTTCTCCACATTCTAAAACAACTTGGGCTCGACTCTGTTTTCTGCAGGGGGAGGGGAAATTGAGACTCTCGGCCCCCAAACCAATAATGTCCTTTCCCCCCACCGATTCCCACCAGCCCCCCATTGGAATCTAAGCTCACCTTATTGCCGTTGTTGTACATGGCAACGAGACAAAGGAGGTGGTACATGTGCCCGCATTTCCCCAGTTTTCCTACCAGTTCCGGCTTGGCACCCTTGTGCCTAAGGATGCCCTCGTAGCCCGAGGAGGACACCAATCTCTCCATGCAGATGGTACAGTCCTGTTGGTGGAGGGGAGGGGAGAAACAAAGAGGGGGTGTCAGCAATAACTAACAAGGAGGGAGGGTGGATTCCAAGAAGCTGCAAAGCACTGGGAGTAAATACCCTCAAAATAAGACCTCCCTGGATAATAAGCCCAATCGGTTCTCAACATCAGGAAATACTAGATTGAGAGGGAGGGATCGATCCACTTGTGCCTGGATGCTTTAAACTTTTTTTTTGCCACGTTGGCGGTGTCGGAAAGTGGGGTAACTCACCTCATCGGGGGAGTTCTTCACTTTCTGGATGTAACGTCGCACCACGTCCTCAGGATTTCTGCCTGGAGAAAAGAGAAGAATCAGTGTTGACGCAAAGGCACGAATTCACCCACACCAGTGGTGAGAATCAACTGGTGTAACAATTGGTTTGCTGAGCGGGCGCAAAACACACGCTCCATCCAGGCGGAGTGCGTTTGAAAACAGCTCTAAAACTTACTGTATTTTTCGGAGTATAAGAAGCATCCTTTTCCCACAAAAAAAGAGGCTGAAAATCTGGGTGCGTCTTATACATTGAATACAACATTTTTTGCCTCCAGAACCCCCCCTTTGCAAAAATGGCTGTGCATAGCCTTTAGGAGGCTTTCAGAGAGCTCCTGGAGGCTGCGGAAGACAGAAATGAGCAAAAAACAGCCCATTTCCCAGCTCTGGTCTGACCCTACCCAGAGCCAAACAGTTCACTCTCCATGACCTTTCAGAATTTCCCACAATGCTCAGGGAACTTGATGCAGCATCTCTCCTGGGTAGGATGCAAAATGGCCACCGAGCCTAAAAGGATCCCAAAGGCAGTGCCCAACGTGCGACCCCACATTTGTATCCCTCAGAGGGCAGGGAGGAAGACAGCTTACTCTTCTTCAAATGTTTCTTCTTGGTTTTACGGCAAATGCCGGTAATGCCAGGCACTGCCTTCATGTCACTCTTGTTGACAGGCGGGGGGTGCAAGATGGGCTTTGGAGCTCGCGTCAGGCAGACGGGCAAACCCGCTGCACACATCAAGATGCCGGTCATTCCTGAAACAGAGAAAGTGAATGATTCCAATAAAATTCATTCCATGTGTTCTGATTTAACAGATCTCTGGATTTAATAGTCTTTTGGATTTAACAGATTTTTGGATTTAACAGACCTCTGGATTTAACAGACTTTTGGATTTAACAGACTTTTGGATTTAACAGACCTCTGGATTTAACAGGCATGATGTCCTGCCAAACAGTCTGTTAAATCAAACTTTTCACTGTTCCTTAATTAAAGATATTTTAAAAATAGGAAGGGAGCACCTTTTCTGTCTACCATATTTTACTAAAAAGGCATCATTTCATGTATTACTCTTACCTGCCAAGGCAGGGTGGACTGGACCAGTTCCATTCAGATTCTTCACTGGGAGAGCAGGAACCCTAGAAGAGATGGAGGAGACTTGAACAGGAATCCTTGAAGGAACACAAGTTTTGGAACATCCCAAAAGGGTATTATTTTACCCTCAAAAGTCCCTACACTATTCCAGACAAATGGTTGCCCAATCTCTTCTTAAAAGCCTCCAGTGTTGGAGCATTCACAACTTCTGAAGGCAAGCTCTTCCACGGATGAATTGTTTTCACTGTCAGGAAATTTCCCCTTAGTTCTAAGTTGCTTCTCTCCTTGATTAGTTCCCACCCATTGCTTCTTGTCCTGCCCTCAGGTGCTTTGGAGAATAGCTTGACTCCCTCTTCTTTGTGGCAACCTCTGAGATATCAGAAGATTGCTATCCTGTCTCCCTTAGTCCTTCTTTCTATTAAACTAGACATGCAACCGTTCTTCATATGTTTGAGCCTCCGGTCCCCTAATCATCTTGGCTGTTCTTTCTCCGATGCAGATGTTCCCATGGATTATAAGTAAATGAAGAGAACATTGACATTGCCAAACATTCATTAGTAAACTGTTCCTTTGTCACCAGCAGGTTTAACCCTGTCCGATTCCTCTCTAGCGCAGCCAGATGGCCAACCACATTTTCGCTGCAACCCGGGGGGGGGGTCTTCATTGGAGGGGCTAGCAGAAACGCAACCAAGCCCCCCACCCAGCAAAATTATCTTAACCCTCCAGATGGTCCTACAAGCAGAGCGGTTAAAAATAACCACATTCCCCTTCTCTGCCAACAGGACCAATTTTGACAACTACGAGTTATTTCTCAACGAAGGACACTCCCATCTCATCTATCTCTCTATCTCTCTATCTATATATATCTCTATCTATCTATCTATCTATCTATCTATCTATCTATCTATCTATCTATCTATCTATCATCTATATTTATCTCTATATCTCTGCCTGCCTTCCTGCCTATCTACTTCTCTCTCTCTCTCTCTCTCTCTGTGTATCTCTCTCTCTTATCGATCTATCTATCTATCCATCCATCCATCCATCCATCATTCTAATATCTACATTCTAATACATGCATAGCGTCCACGTCCCCGTAACCTGATTCTTCGTATTCCAACTTCTACCTCATGTTTCTAACCATTGGGGGATTTAGGGGACTGGAGGCTAAAACATAGGAAGAACGGTTGCAGGAACTGTCTAGTTTCATTAAAAGAAGGACTAGGGGAGACATGATAGCAGTCTTCCAATATCTCAGGGGTTGCCCCAAAGAAAAGGGAGTCAAACTATTCTCCAAGGCACCAGAGGGCAGGACAAGAAGCAATGGGTGGAAACTAATCAAGGAGAGAAGCAACTTAGAACAGAGGAGAAATTTCCTGACAGTGAGAACAATGAATCAGTGGAACAGAAGTTGCCTCCAGAAGTTGTGAATGCCCCAACACTGGAAGTCTTTAAGAAGATGTTGGATAGCCATTTGTCTGAAACCGGTTTCCTGCCTAGTCAGGGGGTTGGACTAGAAGACCTCCAAGGTCCCTTCCAACTCTTCTATTGTATTGTATTGTATAGCATAGTGGTCTGTATCTCCTTTAACTTTTATTTTTAGTGTTAGTCTGTTCATTTCCACACAGACCAGTATCTTATCTTATGTTTAAAATAATAATAATAACAATAATAACAATAACAATAATAACAATAATAACAATAATAACAACAATAATAATAAGACACAGACTTCAGAGGAGAATCAGAACTGCAGAAAAAGCAATGGCTGCCAACCTGCCTTCCATTGAGGACCTGCGCACTGCATGAATTAAAAAGAGGGCCGTGAAAATATCTACAGACCCCTCGCATCCTGGAAATAAATTGTTTCAACTCCTACCCTCAAAACGAGGCTATAGAGCACTGCCCACCAGAACAACTAGACACAAGGACGGTTTTTCCCTGAACGCCATCACTCTGCTAAACAAGCTGGGCTGAGTAATGGGAGCTGGCCCCGTTACGCAGCGCTAGGGATTCGAACCGCCAAACTGCCGACCTTTCTGATTGACAAGCTCAGCATCTTAGCCACTGCATCCCTCTCTCTTACACACACACACACACACACACACACACACACACACACACAAAACCCCACACGTTCTTCCTTTTTGATTCCTTTCTGCTGACTCCAACTGTCATCTCGGGTGCCGGCAGCAATAAAAAATCTCGGAGAGCAATTTCCCCATTGGCTCATCTTGCCTAGTTGTTGACATAGCAGATCCTGCAAGGAAGAATAATCGTTGCGTAACATTCACAATCGCAACAGACAAAGAAAAAAACAACCCCTGAACAGCACTTAGAAGGAAGTGCGTGCAAAATGCAGCAAGAAAACTATTTTAAAAGGTGGCTGTTTTTTTTCTGGGTGTAGAAGGAACTTGCTCTAAACCATCCCCAGTTTCGTTTTTACTAACGAATCAATATAAATAGGCCATTTCTGGTATGCCAACCTGAAAAAAAAAAGCCTACCTTTTGTAAATGGAGAAGATTTAGAATAACAAGAGTCGAAAGGGACTTTGGAGGTCTTCTAGTCCAACCCCTTGCTCAGGCAGGAAACCCTATACCACTTAAGACAAATGGTTATCCAATCTCTTTTTAAAGACTTCCAGTGTTGGCGCATTCACAATTTCTGGAGGCAAGCTGTTCCACTGATTAATTGTTCTCCGTGGTCATGTGGCCGGCATGACTCAACACCGAAGGCGTACGGAACTCTGTTCCCTTCCCACCAAAGGTGGTTCCTATTTTTCTACTTGCATTTTTTACGTGCTTTCGAACTGCTAGGTTGGCAGAAGCTGTGACAAGTAGCAGGAGCTCACTTCGTTACGCGGCTCTAGGGATTCGAACCGCCGAACTGCCGACCTTCTGATTGACAAGCTCAGCGTCTTAGCCCCTGAGCTGCCACGTCCCTATCAGGACTACTTAGGTTTCACATAATTTAAAACTGTTTTGATCGCTGTTAGTCCCTATTGTTGTTTCTGGTGTTGTTATTGCTATTGCTATTGCAATTATTATTGTTATTTTTCTTATTATTGGAACAGCTGGTGTCACCCTCCCTTTAAATATTAGGTTAAAACTTTTAATAATTTACAAAATAAATTAAACGTTCAATAAATAATTAAACATTTAGCTGAATCACAAAGTAAATTATTAATAATATCAAGCCACATTAGACTTCCAAAGAGACCATATGAAAAGCATCTTTGTCCCAAATGCAATTTCTGTTATTCTTAATACCGGTACTGGTAGTAATACTGCTAGTAACAGTCATGTAGCAATAGTAATAATACAGATCATAATATTCCACCCGTGTAAAACATCCGTAACGATAAAGCAGGAATGTTGTTTTTTTTAAAAGAACATCCCAAAAAATCACAGATTTTCAGTTGCCTATTAAAACATTCTAAGGAAGATAATCACATTTCAATAATTACAGGCTGCAGGAACTATTGGCTATTAGTATCTATGGCTGATAGATGTAACTCCTCTGAATGAACTCTGCATAGCTTTTCTCGGTGATTAAATAAGGAAGCTTAACTGGGGCATTTTTAATTGAACTAAAAAAAGAAATCAAATATTCTCTGCTTGCTGTTTGCCGCTAACAATCTAGATTGTTAGCGGCCTTTGAGGGAGCCCAAAAGAGGTTTAAATTAGAAAAAAAGAAAAGAAATAGAGCTGGGCATTATATTATTTATTTTTAAAATTAATTTGTTTGGGGATCATGCCTGACTCTAGAGAGCCTCCTGGTGAGTTCTAGTATAATATTACAAAACAAGATTATTATTATTTTTAAAAAATGCAATCTGCAATAAATAATACAGAAGACGAGAAATCTGGCCAAATAGCACAGAAAATATATACAAAATACAACTAATTAGAACTGCCTTTATTCTAGCCCGAAGCGAGAATCTTGTTTTCACCCCCATAAATTTACCTATTTTGTACTTTCCCAAACTACAAATTAGCAGCCAGGTATGTACCAAGATGTGCATTCCCACCCGCCCCAAATTTGATGGTGTCATTTGCAGCATTAAAATATGCCTAGCACAATGTGTAAACAAACCCACAAAAATACAGAAAGCATCTATTAATTAAAAAAACGGTCAAAACTGCATATATTTGAAGTGCCAAGATGCAATGTACTATCAAAAACTTTGCCAAAATATAACTCTCAGGAAAAGCAAGGAAAACATGCCATGTTTCAAGCAGGAAAAAACCCATGAAGTTATCAATTATTGTTTTGATGATTAGACAGGATAAATGATAGAAAAGGGGGAATTATGTTTAGCCACAGAAAGTTGGAATTTGTGCTTATAACCGATGTAAAGAATTAATGGGTTCTTTGCATTTTTATTCTTTCTTCTCTGTTTTTCTCTTTCTCTTTTCCCTCTTTCCTGCGCCTCTCTTTGATTCCTTATCAGGGTTGAACTGCAGAGTTGTTTGCTTTCAGACATTTTATTACCAAACAAGATAACACCCTCGATTAGTATGGTGTTTGCTCCCTGTTTATGTAGACCACGTTTATATGCAGACCCAAGCTAAATCCGAAAATTCTAGGAAGTTCCTGGAAGCTTGGCATTCAGACAAATCGGCCATCAGTAGACACACAGAGATAAGTTACATTTACACACCATTCAAAATAAAAAGCTAAGAAGGAAGGAAACAAAAAAAACCCAAAACACATAATCTCCAGCAGCCAATATCCAGAGAAGCAGGGATTAACACCAGACAAACAATCAAGAAGAAAACTATATCCTAATCAAATACTAAGGGGTAAGTTAAAACCCCCACCAACATTGGTAGGACATGCTATTGTATATAAACAAGGAGCCAACCTCGCACTCAGTAGCACTGATGAGGTTACCTAGTAGGGAAATGAAATGTCTGCAAACGATTTATTATGCTCAGAAAGCACCAAGTGGGGTATTGAAACATCTACAAGAAAATCACCAAGCTCAGAGAGCATCAAGGATCCTACAGTCTTCCTCCTCCTCCTCCTCCTCCTCCTCCTCCTCCTCCCACCTCCCACAAACCTCACTCCCTTCTAGAACTGATGATGTTACCTAGTTGGGTGATGAAACGTCTGCAAGGAAACAACCAAGCTCAGAGAGCCTGCAATCCTTCTCCTCCTCTTCCTCCTCCCTGCAAATCCCACTCCCTTCTAGAACTGATGATGTTACCTACATGGGCAATCCAATGTCTGCAAACCAACCACCAAGCTCAGAGAGCTCCCCAGGACTCCACGGTCCTCCTTATTTTCACCCCCCGACCGTTTGACCTCCATGCTTTGAGGAACACCGAGGTCTCCAACACTTACCCAGGTGGGATGGAGGCTCTGCTGTTTAAGATGGCCGCACGCTGAGTCCCAGGCCGGTTCAGGTTATTTTGACCCGGCACTTGAGTATTGTTGGGTGCGCTTTGGCTTCGGGAGAAGGCGGCGGTCACTTGCATCCCGTTGGCAGAACGGGACTGCTCCATCTTGGACATCCCTCCCGCTTGCATGGTGCCCAAGGACCACAAGGCCGTCCCGTTGAAAGTATTGCTCTGGCGGACGGCCAAGGTCCCGTTGCTATTGCCCGCGTAGACCTTCCGGCGTTGGGAAGCCAAGATGGCATTGGAGGCGGCCCGGGTGCTGTTGACCAGCAGGCACTGCTGGCACGAACAAGGGTGGCCAGAGTTGGTGCCCACCGGCCAGGATTGAGACTTCGGGATGGAGCCCATGATGAGCGGGTAGGCTAAGTCCATGCGTCTCCGGAGACGCCGCTTCCTCTGCGTCTGGCGGTTGACTTGCGACATGCTGTTGAAGTAGATCAAGTAGCAGAAGCCCAAAGAGGAGAGGTCTAACCACGGATGCTGCTTCTCGTAGGCGTTCTGGATGGTGATGCAGATGTCCATATCGTAAGGCGTCCAGGAGTTGTTGTCGTTCTCCCACTCCCACACCACCCCTTTGCCGGGAGCGGAAGAGGGGTCGTAAAAATTCCTCCGCACGGGGCGCATGGTCCCTGCGAGAAAAGGAGACCACCAAGTGATATGAACTGATGCAGCACAGGAAATAATACAATACAATACAATAGCAGAGTTGGAAGGGACCTTGGAGGTCTTCTAGTCCAACCCCCTGCCTAGGCAGGAAACCTTATAGCATTTCAGACAAATGGCTATCCAACATCTTCCTAAAGACTTCCAGTGTTGGGGCATTCACAACTTCTGGAGGCAAGCTGTTCCACGGATTAATTGTTCTAACTGTCAGGAAATTTCTCCTCAGTTCTAAGTTGCTTCTCTCCTTGATTAGTTTCCACCCATTGCTTCTTGTTCTACCCTCAGGTGCCTTGGAGCATAG
Organism: Natrix helvetica; assembly: GCF_964273705.1. Classification (NCBI taxonomy): domain Eukaryota; kingdom Metazoa; phylum Chordata; class Lepidosauria; order Squamata; family Natricidae; genus Natrix; species Natrix helvetica. The sequence continues at coordinate 10,653,483 of NC_138564.1, forward strand.
TTTGACTCCCTCTTCTTTGGGGCAGCCCCTGAGATATTGAAAGACTGCTAGGTCCTTCTTTTAATGAAACTAGACATAACCAGTTCTAGCAACCGTTCTTCCTATGTTTTAGCCTCCAGTCCCCTCATCCTCTTTGTTGCTCTTCTCTGCACTCTTTCTAGAGTCTCCACATCTTTTCTACATTGTGGCGACCAAAACAGAATGAAATGAGAGCAAACAGTTGAAAGCTTAAAACATTCTTGTACCAGAGGTTGGATTCTGACCAGTTCTGGAGAACCGGTAGCGGAAATTATGAGTAGTTCGGAGAACCGGCAAATACCACCTCTGGCTGGCCTCGCCCCCCCTCTATTCTCTGCCTCCTGAGTCCCAGCTGATAGGGAGGAAATGGGGATTTTGCAGTATCCTTCCCCTGCCATGCCCACCAAGCCATGCCACGCCCACCAAGCCACGCCCACAGAACCGGTAGTAAAAAAATTTTTAATCCCACCACTCTCTTGTAAATATTGTACAATATCATGCATTTAAAAGGAGATTCTACTATATGATTAAGAGAATAGCGGTTACGATTAGAGTGTATAACACCATGTATATACAGTATTTAAAGAGGACTTGATGCAACCAGTATACCTCTGTTGCAAAATTAAAATTGTGATGTAGAATAAATGGAAAATGTACAATAAAAACATTTTTTTTTTAAAAAATGTTCAAAACGTCCTTAAAGATCCATCTCGTCCTGGGCAGCCCCCTTTTTAAAAAACTATTACCATCTGGTAGACGGTACAGGACAATAAAAACAAATAGGCTGAAAAACAGCTTCTATCCCAGAACAGTAACTGTATTGACTTCTACTCTATCGTGCAATATGAATGCAATATCAGGGGTTTTCAATTCAATTGCATAGGTAACATCATCAATGCGAAAGCGTGTGGTGTGCTGATGATGTTACCTAGTTGGGTCATGAAATGCCCACGAGCAAATCACTAAGCTCAGAAAACATCAGGAAGACCACATCATTTTTCTCCTAAAGTTGTTTGCCCAACTAAAACATCACACAGCCTTTGTTATTTTTTCCCCTTCTATTTATTGTCATTTGAATATCCTGTTTCGGCTTGATCTAGTGGTTTAGACCACCTAGAGAGAAACTGGGAGGCAGGGAGATGTAGTCCCGCCTTAGCCATATAAGCCAGCTGGATGACTTTGGGCCAATCACCAGGAGACGGTGAGTTCTAGTCCCACCTTAAAAGCTGACCAAGTGACTTTCGGCTCCTCTCCCTCTCTCCCTCTCTCTCTCTCTCTCTCTCTCTCTCTCTCTCTCTCTCTCTCTCTCTCTCTCTCTCTCTCTCTCTCGCCCCTTCGAGTTATTTGCAAAATAGAATAAAGGCAGGATACATGCAAAGAAGGAGTGGTTTTTCTCTCTAGTTTTTAGTCCTGGCGCAGTTGATAATGAAGGGCTCCATGGCTTAGGATGCAGAGAGAGAGAGAGAGAGAGAGAGAGAGAGAGAGAGAGAGAGAGAGAGAGACAGAGACAGAGACAGAGACAGAGAGACAGAGAGACAGAGAAGACAGAGAGAGAGAAAGAGAGACAGAGAGAGAGAGAGAGAGAGAGAGAGAGAGAGAGAGAGAGAGGGAGAGACAGAGAGACAGAGAAGACAGAGAGAGAGAAAGAGAGACAGAGAGAGACAGACAGAGAGACAGAGACAGAGAAGACAGAGAGAGACATACATACATAAATGCTTTCTGCACCACCTCCCCTCCCTCCCCTCCCCGGGTTTGCTGATGCAGTCCATGCGTGCAATCAATAATGATGTTTGAAGTGTTGCGTTAACTATGCATCCCTCCCCAGGGGCTCGTAAAACTAAACAGCAGCAGGCCAGTCGTTTCCGTGGCGTTTGCTTTCAGCCAGCATGGTTTGGCAAGGAGACTGCGGCTTCGGCTTGCATCCCTCTCCAGCAACAAGATCCCGGGGGAGGGGGGGCGAGGGGAGGGATGGGGGGGGGGAGATGCTATCCAGAAGGCAGGGGAGAGGGCTGAAATCTAGGTTGCAGGAGGTGCAGAGAACCTAAAAATAAAGGCTGAGACAAGCTTCAGTGGGCTTTAGCACACCAAGATGCAAAAAAAGATGTGGAGACTCTGGAAAGAGTGCAGAGAAGAGCAACGAAGAGGATGAGGGGACTGGAGGCTAAAAGATATAAAGAACCGTTGCAGGAACTGGGTAGTTTGATGAAAAGAAAGACTAGGGGAGACAGAATAGCAGTCTTCCAATATCTCAGGGGCTGCCCCAAAGAAGAGGGAGTCAAGCTATTCTCCAAGGCACCTGAGGGCAGGACAAGAAGCAATGGGTGGAAACTAATCAAGGAGAGAAGCAACTTAGAACTGAGGAGAAACTTCCTGACAGTTAAAACAATTAATCAGTGGAACAGCTTTCCTCCAGAAGTTGTGAACGCTCCAACACTGGAGGCTTTTAAGAAGAGATTGGTCTGGAATGATATAAGGTCTTCTCGAGACAAAAACATATGAAGAACGGTTGCAGGAACTGGGTATGTCTAGTTTGATGAAAAGAAGGACTAGGGGAGACAGGATAGCAGTGTTCCAATATCTCAGGGGTTGCCCCAAAGAAGAGGAAGTCAAGCTATTCTCCAAGGCACCTGAGGGTAGAACAAGAAGGAATGGGTGGAAACTAATCAAAGAGAGAAGCAACTTAGAACTGAGGAGAAATTTCCTGACAGTTAGAACAATTAATCAATGGAACAACTTGCCTCCAGAAGTTGTGAATGCTCCAACACTGGAGGCTTTTAAGAAGAGATTGGTCTGGAATGATATAAGGTCTTCTCGAGACAAAAACATATGAAGAACGGTTGCAGGAACTGGGTTTCACCAGTCTAGAGAAAAGAAGGACTAAGGGGAACAGGGTAATGATGTTTTGTGATGTCATACAGACCTGGGAAAATGAGCTGCTTGACTCAAACCACAAGGAAACATATTGCACCAATAATAGAAGAGAATAGGGTTGAGCTGTGTCCTTGGTGCTCTCTGAGCTCGGTGGTTTTCTTTCAGACGTTTCATTACCATACTAGGTAACATGATCAGTGCTACAAGGGAGTGGGGTTTGTGGAGAGGAGGAGGGAAAGGAGAAGGAGGACTGTGGGGTCCTTGGTACTCTCTGAACTTGGTGGGTTTCTTGCAGACGTTTCATTACCATACTAGGTAACATGATCAGTGCTAGAAGGGAGTGCGAGTTGTGGAAAGGAGGAGGAGGAGGACTGTGAGATCCTTGGTGCTCTCTGAGCTTGCTTCTTTTCTTGCAGACGTTTTATTGCCATACTAGGTAACACGATCAGTGCTAGAATTTTGATCACAAATACCACAGGGGAAGCTGCGACGGTTGTGTGTGTGAAAAATATGCCACCGCTCCCTTTTTTTCAGGGTTGTTTTAAAATATCAAACGGTCACTAAACGAAAAGTCGTTTAGCCGAGGAATATCTGTGAATGAAAAACCTGTTTCTATTTGCTTTTTATTTTTGAGTGTTTTATCTTCGGCTAGACTGAGCTGTGGGGCAGCCGTGGGGTGAGATTTTCCTCCTCAAGGCCATTTCCACAGCGCTGGGAGACACAGTGTGAAACCAGTCTGGGAGGATAACGCATTTAAAAATCCAGAGGTGATCATAAAAATCCAGAGGTGAATGCAATTTTCTCTGCCGATGATTCCTCGTTGAAAGGATGCCCCGTTTAAAATCCCAATCAGAGGGAAGCACAGAGCATGGCGTCGAAAGCTGTTTTCATTACCCGAAAATGCCGCACAGCTTTAATTAATGACAATGAAAGATGGGCGGAAAACAGCCCAATGAAAATGCCTCCTCCCAGATCTTCACCCTCTGTGGTCAAACTTGCAGCCTCCGTTGTGGGGTGGATTGCGCAAGTGAGCGAGAGAAAGAGAGAAAATATAACAATGCAAAATTGCTGAGCCGATCATCTTTTTCAACAGAAAGGTTAGGAACCCAGTCAGGAAGCCGTTTGGGTGGAGTGAAAATGATATCATAGGAAATCAAAAATCCTTTTGAAAGAGGTGGGGAGGAGAAGGACGGCTGAGAATTTGGAGAGCTTTTTTGATATCCTATTCTATTTTATTTTTTTTAAAGGCAGAGCTGAATAATTTTGCAAACCGCAGTGGAACATAGAATAACCAGGGTCGAAGTTCCACAACATGCAAAATTAATAAATTGTGGTTGTTGACTCCGGGCGTTCTTCAAACCCGTCCCATCATTTCCAAGCTACCTCTTTAATCACTCACTCTTCCTCCTCCCAAACAGTTTGGAGCTATTATTATTAAGTTAATAACTCAGCAAACCAAGTCTCGACAACCCGTGCTCTTTCCTTCTTGACAACTCCAGGAGTTGACAAAAACGACCATCCTGTCAGGGAAAAAGGGAGAGCCGGCCGGAATCAGCGAGACAGGAATCCATTCTCGAATTGATCCATTGCTCCAAGATGAAGCCGGATCATCATGGACAAAATCTATCCGTGGTCGCCGAGCGTCAACGCTGACTCGATGTCGCATAATCCCTCCGTGGATCCATTAGAGTGATCCGCATCTCTCTGTTGGCCAGAGGCTGTTTGCGTTGGTTGGCTTCATCTCACCGGCTAAATTTCGCATAACCCCCAACCACGGTTTACGGAACGAATCCAACTGCCCAGGTTCAAAGCTCACGCGGACAACCAAGTTGGAGACCGCATTCATATCACATCCAAAGGTGGCATTCAGCCGGTTCGGATCGGTTCAGGCGAACCGGTAGCAGAAATTTTGAGCACCGTATTTTTCAGACTATAAGATCTGCCGGAGTAAGAGGCACCAAGATTTTGAAGAGGTAAACAAGAAAAAAATAGTTTTTGCCTTCCCTGGCCCTCCAGGAGCACTCTGCAAGTCTCCCAAACCCTCTGCGTGTCCCGTTTTTGCGAAAAACTGACAGAAAACAGGCTCGTTTTTGGCCTCCCAAACCCCCCAGGAGTGCCATTTTTGCTCTCCCCAGCCCCTAGGAGCACCGTGAAGGCCTCCCAAACCATCTGTGCACCCCGCTTTTGTAAAAAACAGGCCTGGTTTTGGCGAAAACAGGACGCACCGGGCGAGGCTTCTGGAGGCCAAAAATGGCCGTATTCGGTTTACAAGATGCACCAACATTTTCTTTTAGGGGGGAGAAAGTACATCTTATACTCCGAAAAGTACGGTAGTTTGGAGAACTGGCAAATACCATCAGGCAGAAGACATCAAAGTATAGCCAGCCGAACAAACAGGTTTAAAGATAGCTTCTATCCTTGGGCTGCGAGACTTTTAAATACAACCACAATCACTCCATGCACACGCTAGTTTTCTTCTCTTCATCCTGTCTCCCAAGGCCTTTCTCACATGCAAATCCTCAGCACCAGCGCCTGCCTCACTCAATTCCATCTTTCAGGACTGTAACCGTTTTGATCTCCTCACGCAACTGCCCCTTTGCCTGCCTGGTGCTGTTGTCGGTCTTCTACGCAACCCAGAAGGAAGATTTCCACGTGCAACCCTCCTCCTCGCACACAACACGGTTCCCCTTCCCCCCTCCCAAATCTCTGTTTGTCCAGCCTGGTTAATTGCTGTAATTATGGCTATTAATCAACTGCCTTCTATGCAGCGTAGCGAGAAAGCAGAAGATTGAATTAGACATCTGCTTTTTGCTGAATCAGTTCCTTTTCTTGACGGGGAGGGAGAAGGCCAAGAGAAGCTGACAGCTGGGAGTAATCCCAGGTTGCCTCATTCAACCTCCTCCTCTTCTTCTTCCTTCTCCTCCTCCTCCTTCCGTGCAAAGTCTGCTTGGCTGCAGCGTTTCAACCCGAATTGGCCGGAACGGATATGAAGGGTCTGTTGCAAACCATTATATAAGAGACGCTCGTCTTCACCGCTGGGCGACAGGGCGTGAACTGTTTGCAGAAAAAGCAAGCGATCGCTGCTTGATGCGATGGTCAGCATGTCGCTCGCAGGAAATTTCTACTTCGGATGGGTCTCAACCATATTGTAGGAGGTAAACAGGCTACGCCCGAGGGCAGAGGGGAGCAAGCATATCATCAGTCTGGAGTCCCTGCACTCCCACAAGAGATCTAAGTCCAGCCTTCCTTAAACTCTTAACTACCACCAATTTATTTGGACCGTTAGTAGGTCAGAATCTTGTAGGGAGCACTAGTGTGCAATACTCAGTGGTGTGGTGGCCTAGTGGTGAAGAAGCTCGCCTCCCCTCTTGGAAGGTTGAGAGTTCAATCCCAGGTAACAGCAGATATTTCCTCCCCTCGGGAAGGAAGAGAAAATATCTGTTGTGAACTCCGCAGAGGCGTCAGGAAGGGCATCTGGCCAGTAAAGGCTCAGCTCCATCCAGTCGCCTTGACTCTACCTGAATTAAGGGACTACAAGGTTGTGAAAAGGGAGAAGTGTTAACATGCAATAAACCTGTGTTCATTTGAACTGCCTTGATTCCTGTTTTCCTGTGGTTGACAAGAACCTCACCTCCTTTTCTTTCTCATCTTCCTTCCCGTCTTCATCCATCCCCCTCTCTCTCTCTCCCTTCCTTCCTCTCTCCCCCTTCCTTCCTTCCTTCCCCTTACCTTATTCCTTCCTCCTTTGCATTCTCTCCCTTATTCCTTCCTTCCCCGCCTCCTCCCCTTCTCGCTCCCTCCCTTCCTTTTCCTCCCCCCATTTCTCCCTCCTGCCCTCTTTCTTTCTTCCCTTCTTTCCTCTTCCCCTCCCCTCCCCTCTCCTTCTCTCTCCCTCCCTCCCTTCCTTTTCCACCCTCCCTCTTTCTTTCTTCCCATCCTTCTTCTTCCTCCCTCCCTCTCCCTCTTTTTTGCTTTCTTTCTTTCTTTCTTTTTTCTCTTCCTTTCTCTTCCTCGCTCCCTCCCTCCTTGGCTCCAGCTCAGAAGAAGGTAGAGAAGCTTGTTCAGTTGTGACAAAGCCCTTGGCCACCAGCTTGGGGGTGACCCAGGAATCTCATCCAAGCACCAGGCAAGCATGCCAATGGCTCCTGCAGTATTGGCTCAGGGAGCAATGCACCATTTGGATTATTGCTGGAAGCCTCCATGCACCAGATTGCAACAGCAGGCCAGCGGTCTCACGAAAGCAGAAATGACTGGATCTCCCCCCCCCTTCCTCCTCCCCGCTCCCCTTCCTGCATAGATCCCATTGGAAGGGTAACACTGGCATTCACAAGGCATATGAATTGAACCCTTTGCCTCAGGCACAGAATCAAAATCTAAGTTGGGGGGGGGGGATAGATATGCACAACCCAACAAACCAGAGAAAACCAACACTTGTCAAGCTTGGGGCAAACACTTGTGTGAACACAGGAATGATAAACTACTAGGCTGAACTAAAATATTGTTCTGGTTTGTTTTAGTTATTTAGATGCATCCACTTCCATCCATCCATCCATCCATCCGATTGATCTATCTATCATCTGTTTATCTATAGCTATTTGTCTGAAACGGTATAGGGTTTCCTGCCTAGGCAGGGGGTTGGACTAGAAGACCTCCAAGGTCCCTTCCAACTCTACTATTGTATTATTGTATTATTATTGTTTGTCTATCCATCCATCCATCCATCCATCTATCATCTATCTATCATCTGTTTGTCTATCCATCCTTCCCATCTATCTATCTATCTATCTATCTATCTATCTATCTATCTATCTATCTATCTATCATCTATCTATCTATCTATCTATCTACCATCTATCTATCCATCCATCCATCCATCCATATATATCTACATACATACATACATACATACATACATACATACATACATACATACCTATATATCTATATATCTATATATCTATATATCTATATATCTATATATCTATATATCTATATATCTATATATCTATATATCTATATATCTATATATCTATATATCTATATATCTATATATCTATATATCTATATATCTATATATCATATATCTATCTGTGACATTATTTTATACAAAGAGAGAAGAGGAAAAATAGGTCCATCCCCTTCCCCCCTCTTTTTAATTAGAATTATTTGTACTTCATGTGTATTACTTCAGTCCTTGTTCTGTATTTACCGCAAGTCAAACAATACAACTTTTGCAAAAGTTAAACATCCAACGATTGCTGTTGCTGAGTTCACTAGTTTGACTTTTTAAAAAACAGCTCCAACTATTATTGCGCACAGCAGAGTTGTTTATTTTTGCTATTCACTATTTGGGAATATAAATTCCTTGGATTTATATATATATATTATATATTATATATTATATATTATATATTATATATTATATATTATATATTATATATTATATATTATATATTATATATTATATATTATATATTATATATTATATATTATATATTATATATTATATATTATATATTATATATTATATATTATATATTATATATTATATATTATATATTATATATTATATATTATATATTATATATTATATATTATATATATTAATGTTATCCTTGGATTTACTTTGGGTTGGTCCAAGACTAAATAAAATAAACTGAACTGTGTCAGGCTGAAATGGATGACAATCCATTTGGTGACAATCCAGCCACCAAAGTTTATTTAAGAAACCCTGGCTTAGGCTGAGGGATAAAATCACACTGAAGCCAAAGATGAAATGCTCTTGCAAAGCTGCAGCCAGAAGTTTCAAACAATGCAGGGTGGAAACTAATGCTGTTTAAGCAAAAAAAGAAAGAAAGAAAGAAAAAAGGCAGTAAATCAAGTTTGGTAAGCTACTACGTAAATAAATAAAGCTCCAGGAAGTCACAGAGGCCAAACGCGTGGCTAGAAGACAGAATAGCAGAGTTGGAAGGGACCTTGGAGGTCTTCTAATCCAGCCCCCTGCTCAAGCAGGAGACCTTATATCATTCCAGACAAGTGGCTCTCCAATCTCATCTTAAAAGCCTCCATGGAGTGCCCACGATTTCTGGAGGCAAATTCTGTTTCACCGGCTCGTTGTTCTCACGGTTAGGGAAATTTCTCCTTAATTCCAGGTGGCTTCTCTCCTTGGTTAGTTTCCATGCGTTGTTTCTTGTCCTGCTTTCTCTTCTCTGTGGCAGCCTCTCAGATATTGGAAGACTGCTCTCGTGTCACTCTTAGTCCTTCTTTTTACTAGACTGGACCTGTTTTTCATATGTTTTAGCCTCCAGGCCTTTAATCCTCTTCGTTGCTCTTCTCTGCACTCTTTCCAGAGTCTCCACATCTTTTTTTTTTAGATCTGGGTGCCGTATTCTAGGTGTGATCTTACCAAGGCAAAATAACACTTCAGGTTTTCTTGTCCAATCTCTAACTTGGGTAAGAGACCATGTATCATCTTGGACAAAGAGCTGTCTGGTCTCTTCTTAAAAACTCCCAGTGTTGGAGCATTCACAACTTCTGGGGGCAAGTTGTTCCACGAGTTAATTGTTCTCCCTGTCAGGAAGTTTCTGCTTAGTTCCAGGTTGGATCTCTTATTGTGATTTTCCACCCGTGACTTCTTGTCCTGACCTCAAGGGCTTTGGAGAACAGCTTGGCCTCCTCTTCTCTGTAGCAGCTGCTCAGATATTGCAAGGCGTCTCTATAGGGTGTCACAATAGGAGGAAGCATTCTTGGCCACTAAATCATTGCTAATCATTGAATCGGGCATGCCTCTTTTTAAACCTTACCTTTTATATGCTGTTTTTTTTCCAGTTTAAATATTTTATTATACATCATCCAGAGTCCCTCTTGTGTGTCCAATCACAGTTGACCAAAAAAGAATATTCTGTTCTCTTTCTAATTCTAATTCAGTTTTCCCTTCTCTTCTTTTCCCTTCCCTTCCTTTCTCCTCCCTCCCTCCCTAACCCACCTCTTTTCTTCCCTCCCTCCTTAACCTTCTCTTCCCTTCCTTTCCTCTTCCCTTCCCCTTTCCCCCTCCCTCCTTAACTCTTCTCTTCTCTTCCCCTCCCTTCCCCTTCCCTTCTCTCCCTAATCCCTCCCTTCTCTTCCCCTCCCTCCCTAACCCTTTCCTTCCCCCTAAACCTACCCTTCAGTTCCAAAATATGATCAATACATCAATAAAAACAAATTACACAATTGCTTTCTACAATGAGCAAACTTTGGACCCATTCTGTTGAATCCAGGGGCCTATAGCATCAAAACAGCACCTCCAGTTGTCCTTTGCAGCTGGACTCTCTCTCTCTCTCTCTCTCTCTCTCTCTCTCTCTCTCTCTCTCTCTCTCTCCCTCCCTCCCTCCCTCCCTCCCCCCCAGTCTCTTCTTTGGACCCATTCTGTTGAATCCAGGGGCCTATAGCATCAAACCAGCACCTCCAGTCTTCCTTTGCAGCTGGACACTCTCTCGCCCCCCCCCTCCCTCCCTCTCTCTCTCTCCTTCTCTCTCCCACTCTCTCTCCCTCCCTCCCAGCCTCTTCTTTGGAAAGCTATGTCTTCTCTTCCTTGAGAGGTTGCCAGTTTCAAAGCTCCAGTATTAGTGTCTATGACAGCTTTGCTACAGAACAAATGAGGGCAACGTTTTTTGTATGTGCATTTCAAAGGATAATAATTAAAAGAAAAGAAACAGGGAAGGTAGCAATTAGAAAGAACAGGAGACACCCTGTGCGTATTGGTGGAGCAGATCAAAGGCTTTAATAACCAGGTAAGGATTATCCTCTTATCTTAAACAAAATACTCATCAAAGGGAAAAAGGAGATGAAAAGCTATAAACTTTCTTGCATTTTAAATTCCAGGCCATCTTCAATAAATGGGGGGGGAGAGATAAGAGGAGGGAGGGAGAGGGTGGGAGAGAGGGTGGGAGAGAGAGGAAGAGGAAGAGAGAGAGAGCGGGAGGAAGAGGGAGAAAGAGGAAGAAAGAGAGGGAGAGAGAGGGAGAGAGGGAGGAAGAGGGAGAAAGAGAGGGAGAGAGGAGAGGGAGAAAGAGAGGGAGAGAGGGAGGAAGAGGGAGAGAGAGAGAGGGAAGAAGAAGGAAAAAGAGGGAAAGAGGGAGGAAGAAGGAGAAAGAGAGGGAGAGAGGGAGGAAGAGGGAGAGAGAGGGAGAGAGTGAAGTCCTTTTTCTTTGACTGGCATCTCCTGGTACAGTGATAGCAATAAATTATACGCTTCGTTTTTCAACAACTGTGACACCTGTGATATTATTATTGTTGTTGTTGTTATTATTATTCTTTTATTCCCAATCAATTTTTGCCTCCGTAATAGTCTCACACAGTACCAGCCTCAAAAAGGAGGGAATGTATTTCGATTATGATCACATGCCAGTTAAAAATTATAGCATCACTCACAAGCTTCTAGTTAAAATATAAAACTAATATGAAACATTTAATTATGAGGGTGTTTTTTTTTTAACAAAAAGAACGTATTTCCCAGTGGATTTTTAAATGTCATCAGCTCGGCTAATGAAGAATGTGGAACACCAGAGCAATTCTTCAAAATCAGATTTTATTATATGGGAGGTTATTATTTGCCATTGATTTTTTGTACGTACTACTTAAGTAAAGAGCAATAGCCCTTAGACTTATATTCCACTTTACAGTGCTTTTATAGCCCTCTCTAAGCGGTTTACAGAGTCAGCCTCTTTCCCCAAACAATCTGGGTCCTCATTTTACCCACCTCGGAAGGACAGAAGGCTGAGTCCACCTTGAGATGGATGGATGAATAGATGGATGGATGGATGATAGGTACATAGAAGATAGCTAGACAATGGATGGATGGATGGGTGGATGGATGGATAGATGGATGGAAGGAAGGACTAGCAATAGCCCTTAGACTTATATACCGCTTCACAGTGCTTTTACAGCCCTCTCTAAGCGGTTTACAGAGTCAGCCTCTTGCCCCCAACAATCTGGGTCCTCGTTTTACCCACCTCGGAAGGACAGAAGGCTGAGTCCACCTTGAGTTGGATGGATGAATAGATGGGTGGATGGATGATAGGTACATAGAAGATAGCTAGACAATGGATGGATGGATGGATAGATGGATGGAAGGAAGGACTAGCAATAGCACTTAGACTTATATACCGCTTCACAGTGCTTTTATAGCCCTCTCTAAGCGGTTTACAGAGTCAGCCTCTTGCCCCCAACAATCTGGGTGCTCGTTTTACCCACCTCGGAAGAACGAAAAGCTGAGTCAACCCTGAACCTGGTGAGATTTGAACTGCCAAATTGCAGTCAGCCGGCAGTCGGCAGAAGTAGCCCGCAGTTCTGCACTCTAACCACTGCGCCACTCTTTTGTGACTATACCTGCCACTCCTTGGGGTTGTTTTGATTTTCCCCTCCTTTTGTGATAATTCTCGAATGTGTATACATTTCATTCTACGCTGAATCAAACAAAGCAAGGATTATATGATCCTGCTTAGAACATTAGCAGTCGCTTTTACAGTGCACTTAAATGTACTCAATTAACACCCGTTACACTGGAAGTGTTTTAAAGACCTAAGATCTTAAATTTTTTATTTATTTTTTGCTGAAGGCTACATCCAGTCATCGCGCACAAAATCCATACTGGGATTATTTTGAACAATGAAAATACAGGACAGACGCAACATTTATGAATGAATAAACACGTCCTTTCTCTTGGCTGTAGCTACTTTTTTTTTTTTTAAGTGAGCGTAATGCTTTAGTTCTTAATTGTGAAGATACTCAACATGTTTTACAAATTCCCCTCGACTTACTACTACTACAGGTGGGACCAGAATTTCTGTTGGTAAGCAAGGCAATTCTGGTCGTAACTCCAGGGCCGCCTGTTAAGTTATAACTGCTGTAAAAAGGATGGGAAGGCTTTGGGTTTTTTTCCCCTTTTCTATTTTTCTGCTGTTTCTTTTCTTTCAGCTTTTTTTCCTTTCTCCACTATCCCCCCTCCACTTTTCTCTTTTTTACCCTCTCTGAGTTTGTCCTATCCTTGCATTTAAATATTTCAATCAATCAATCCGAATGGGGCTGCAAAGGACCACAAAAAAACTTTTGGAGATCCTATTATACTCTTATTTTTTGAGGAAGAGCTGAATGTTTTAGCAAACTGCAGTCGAACACATAACATAAAGAGTTGGAAGGGACCTCAGGGGTCTTCCAGTCCAACCCCTGCTCAAGCAGGAGACCCTATGTCATTTCAGACAAAATGGCTGTACAGTCTCTTTTTAAAAGCCTCCAGTGAGGGAGCATCCACAACTGAAGGCAAACTGTTCCACTGGTTAATTGTTAATTTCAATAACATTATAAGAAAGAAAGATGGATGGATGGATGGATGAAGAAAGAAAGAGAAAGAAAGAAAGAAAGAAAGAGAGGGAGAAAGAGTAGAAGAGAGAAAGAAAGAGAATGGAGGAAAGAAAGAGAGAGAAGAAAGGATGGAAAGAAATAAAGAGGGATGGATGGATGGATGAAGAAAGAGAAAGAAAGAGAGAGATAGAAAGAGAGAAAGAGAAGAGAAAGAAAGAAAAAAGAGGGAGGGAGGAAGAAAGAAAGAAAGAAAGAGAATGAAGGAAAGAAAGAATGAAAGAAAGAAAGAAAGAAAGAGGGAGGGAGGGAAAGAGAGAGGAAGGAAGAAAGAAAGAGGGAGGGAGGGAAGGAAGGAAAGAGGGATGGATGGATGAAGAAAGAAAGAGAAAGAAAGAGGGAGAGAGAAAGAGAGAGAGAAGAAGAGAGAAAGAAAGAGAATGAAGGAAAGAAAGAGAGAGAAGGAAGGATGGAAAGAAGAGATGGATGGATGGAGAAAGAGAAAGAAAGAGATAGAAAGAAAGAGAAGAAGAGAAAGAAAGAAAGAAAGAAAGAAAGAAAGAAAGAAAGAGGGAGGGAGAGGGAGGGAGGGAGGAAGGATGGAAGGAAGAAAGAATGAAGGAAAGAAAGAAAGAAAGAAAGGAGGCAGGGAAAGAGAGAGGAAGAAAGGAAGAAATAAATAAAAGAAAGAAAGAGAATGAAGGAAGGAAAGAAAGAAAGAAAGGAAGGAAGAAGAAAGCAATCAATCCTTGTGTGCCTCTCTGGTTAAACCCAATGCATGAGCCCCCTCTAGGATATTTCTTGCAATCCTCCTCCCCATCTACTAACTAGAGGAAGGTTGGAGTTACAGATGGGGTTGTTGTTTCTTTTTGCAAAACGAGGCAGCTGACGAAATCTTTCCCATCAGATCCGCCCCTCTCCAAAGCCCAGATGCTCAGCTGCATCCCGGCTGCTGTTTTGGAAACATTGCGCCTTCTGCAGAGGGAGATCGCTGCGCACGCACGCACACTTACTTATGGGAGGGGATCAGGGGACCTCTGCAAGGGAGGCTGTTGATACTCAGCGAGTATAATTCAGGGACCCCCCCGGGGAGCCACAGGCGAGACTCAGAGGGAGCTACTAGACCGAGACATGTTTTTGTTGCTTTCCACGGGGGACTTTCGTCACTAAGGGAGAATTAGTGTGACTCACACTGCGCCGTCCTAGGAATAAACACAACTCTTGTTTTCTGCCAAGCGAGCTGGGAAGGGGCAACACCTGCCTAACTGGAAGGATGCTGTTAACCCATCAGGTTTGCATATATATCATACTAGCCGATAACACGGCGTTTGCCCGGGTATTTATTTATAGGGTTGAAATGTCTAGACCAAACCTAATTTCTAATGTTGGGTTTTCCCCCTTAGCAGAGGGAGCCCCCTTGTGGAGTACTGTGAAGCTGTTAGCATGGCAACTCCACTGCGCTGCACAGTAGAAGCCATCTTACGGCAGTACAGTAGAAGCCGTTTTAAGGCACAACAGGCTGTATCTTAACAGAACACCCCCCCAGGGGTTTTAGGGGTGTCTTACCCCCACAGTATTAGTTTCCAGAGAGTAAAGTCATCTGTGTACCAAGTTGAGGTACAGATTGGCTGCCCAATCTCTTCTTAAAACCTTCCAGTGATGGAGCATTCACAACCTCTGGAGGCAAGTTGTTTCACTGATTAATTGCTCTGACCGTCAGGAAATTCATCCTTAAGTCCAGATTTCTTCTCTCCTTGATTAGTTTCCACCCATTGCTTCTTGTCCTGCCCTCAGGTGCTTTGGAGAATAGCTTGACTCCCTCTTCTTTGGGGCAACCCCTGAGATATTGGAAGACTGCTATCATGTCTCCCCTAGTCCTTCTTTTCATTAAACTGGACATACCCAGTTCCTGCAACCGTTCTTCATATGTTTTAGCCCCCAGTCCTCTCATCATCTTCGTTGCTCTTCTCTGCACTCTTTCTAGAGTCTCCACATCTTTTTTAATATCATGGTGACCAAAACTGAATGCAAATATTCCAAGTGTGGCCTTACCAAGGCCTTATAAAGTGGTATTAACACTTGATGTGTTGGGGTTTCCCCCCCCATTTTTGGTGATCTAAATAAGGATATTCAAAGTCTATCAAGCATGGAGATTTTGACGCTCATCTGATGAGTCTGTTTTCAGTTTTCTGTTAAAAATAATCAACTCTCTTCCGTTGCAAATGCACACACACAAACACACAAATACACACACACACCTGTTTCCACGGTCCCTCTGGATTTCTGTCACCCAAAAGAGGGAAGTCAACAAGATCTTTGCATGGATTTGGCAGAGAGAAGGAAATAATAATAATAAAAAAATAACCAGGAACAAATACGATTTACCGATAGACCTGAAAGCAAGGTAAGCAGGCAGTCCTCCACTTGCAAGGGTTCACTTAGTGACCCTTCGAAGTTATAGCGGCACTGGGGAAAAAAAGGAGGCTTAGTATCATTTTTCACAACTTATGACCGTCGCTGCACCCGCCATGGACAAAATTCCACAGTGACTCACATTTATGACGGCTGCAGGGTCTCCCGGGGTTGCGGGATTCCCCTTTTGCGACCCTTCCGATGGGCGAAGTCGGTGGGGAAGCCAGATTTGCTTAGTGACCGTGCGACTCACTTGATTAGAATTCACTTAACAGCTGCGGCAAGAAAAGTCGTAAAATGGAGCCGAGCTCACTTAAGGACTGCCCTGCTTAGCAATGGAGGGGTTTTTTGGGGAGGGGATGTCAATTGCGTTCGTAAACCCGAGGACTTCTTTGTAGTGCTAACCTCTGTACATATCCAAGCAAGAAGGACACATCACAACCCTATCTGAAACATTTTATCTTCAACCCTTACCTCTGCAAACTGTAAGCACTCTGCATGTTCTCAGAGGCACTCCAGTCTTTACCATTCTATTTCCATCCCTAAATCTTCAATAGAATAGACTAGGATAAGAATGAATAGAATAGAATAAAATAGAATGGAATGGAAGGGAATTAAAATTAATAGAATAAGAATTAGAATAAGAATAGAATGGGGTAGAATAGGGTAGTTAGGATAGGATAAGAATGAATAGAATAAAATAGAATAGAATGGAAGGGAAGGGAATTAGAATGAATAGAATAAGAATAAAAATTAGAATAAGAATAAAAATTAGAATAAGAATAGGATCGGATAGGATAAGAATGAATAGAATAGAATAGAATGGAAGGGAAGGGAATTAAAATTAATAGAATAATAATTAGAATAAGAATAGGGTAGGGTAGGATAGGATAAGAATGAATGGAATAAAATAGAATAGAATGGAAGGGAAGGGAATTAGAATGAATAGAATAAGAATAAAAATAAAGATTAGAATAAGAATAAAAATTAGAATAAGAATAGGATAGGATAGGATAAGAATGAATAGAATAGAAGGGAAGGGAATTAGTATAAGAATAAGAATGGAATGGAATTGGAATGGAAGAGAATTAGAATTAATAGAATAGAATAGAATAGAATGGAATGGAATGGAATGGAACAGAGTGGAAGGGAAAAGAATTAGAATTAGAGTAGAATAGAATAGGGAATAGAATAGAATCTGGAAGGGACCTCGGAGGTCTTCTAGTCCAGCCCCCTGCTCAGGCAGGAAACCCTACACCACTTCAGACAAAGCGTTGTCCAATCTCTTCTTAAAACCTCCAATATTGGGGCAGTCACAACTTCTGGAGGCAAGTTGTTCCACTGATGAATTGTTCTCACTGTCAGGAGTAGCCCTGTATTTTTTATAGTTCTGTATTTCTGTTCCAACTGAGAAGTAGTGCCAAAGAGATGCTTATGAAACAGTGATTCCTGTTGCTTCCACCCAGAACGTGGCTTCGAATGGGCAGCCCCATCCGTTCCCTTTCCCTGCCCTCATGAGATCTGGAAGATTATTCTTAGAAGTGAATTATTTCCCCTTCCAGAGCTGTGCACCCCCCTGTCTGTGGCAGCAAAGCAGAAGAGGCGTCTTGGGGGACCCGACGGACGTTCTTAGGGTCCCCTAAGAATCGGGTCACCCCCTCCTGAAGAGGAAAATATGTAAACACAACAACGGAAAGAGGGAATGGAGAGAGGAGTAGAGGGAAAGATAGGAAGGAGAGGAGAAAGGAGAGGGAAAGAAGAGAGGGAAAAGCAGAGGAAGGAATGGAGGGGGAGCAAGAGTAGGAGAGAGGGGAGGAAAGGGAAGAAGAGGGGAGGAGTAGAGGAGAGGAAGGGGAAGGAGAGAAGGGAAAGAAGGGGAGGAAGGAAGAAAGGAGAGAAGAAGTAGGATTGTTGTAAAATAAGATGAGTGTATGGGATGGTAGGAAGGCAATCTCGATTATATTGTCAATTGTAGGGAAGAAAAATGGTTATAAATACATATCATTAGCAACAGTTATGCGATTATATAATTGTGAATGTATATATGAGAAATAAAAATAAATTTAAAAAAAAATCAGCTCAACCCACAAATCTGAAAAATACAATTTGGACTTCTCAGCTGCAGAAGCTCCTGCTACCATCCAGGCCTGGAAACCAGGTTTATTTTGAAAGACCAACCTGTTTTTTTTTTTTAACCCCTTTGGATGACCACATCTTTGGCATCGTCGCTACACGCAGGAGGGGGGGGGAAACCACCAAATACAGCGGTCAATCCCCCCCCCCCCCCATGCACAATTCCGGTTCGAAAGCTTGGCGAAATCCTCCATGCGTTAACTGCAGAGGGAGACCCTATTGACGTCAATAAGCTGCCCATTGCATTCCATGGGTGTAGGAGGGTGGAGATGGTTACCACCCTGCAATGCTCCATCCTGTGGTTTTTTGGGGTGGGTGGGTGCAAAGACGAGAGGGTTGGGGGCCTTCCCAGACCCTTAACTCTACCCAGATTGTTGCCATTGTGTTTTTCCTTTTCCTTATCATTATGCTTCTATAGCGAAACACCAAAGCATCCTAGAGGCGTCTGTGAATTTTGGGCTCACTGCTAAGTACCAAAATCAGACGTTGAACACCTAAATATCTACTGGGTGTAAGCTTTGCATTTTCAACCTTAAGTTGCATTTTCAACCTTAACTTGTATCTTCAACCTTAACTTGTATTTTCAACCTTAACCTGCATTTTCAACCTTAACCTGCATTTTCAACCTTAACTTGTATCTTCCACCTTAACTTGTACCTTAACGTCTTGGTTGCTACGGCTAGTATCTTTGTTGTGATCATGGCCCCCCTTCTAGCAATGACGAGAATCGCTCTTCTAGATGGGCAACGATCTGGGGTCGGCTTAAAAGATGGAGATTTGCACACACACACACACACACACAAACACACACAAGTAACACAAGGTCCTTCCTAACCCAACAGAACAACGGCTTCCCAGGTTGTGCCCTGAGTTCGAATCCTTGCCCTGTTCCTTCAGAATGGCAGAATGGTAAAATCTTTTCTGCAATCAACCCCTTGCAAAGCGCAAGTTTGATTGTTTTAAAATCGCACAACCTTCTCTCTCTCTCTCTCTCTCCCTCTCTCTCCCTCCCTCTCCCTCCCTCCCTCTCTCTCTCTCTCTCTCCCTCTCTCCCTCTCTCTCCCTCCCTCTCTCTCTCTCTCTCTCTCCCTCTCTCCCTCCCTCTCCCTCCCTCCCTCTCTCTCTCTCTCTCTCTCTCTCTCTCCCTCCGTCTCTCTCTCTCTCTCTCTCTCTCTCTCTCTCTCCCTCTCTCTCCCTCCCTCTCCCTCCCTCCCTCTCTCTCTCTCTCTCTCTCTCTCTCTCTCTCCCTCCCTCTCTCCCTCTCTCTGGATCTGGACGAATGTCTGGGACAACCCCTGAAATTTTAGCCAACCAGGGAGAAGATCAGCAGTCCCCCGAAAAGGAACCAAAGTAGTTCGATTCGAATGCTCTTATCTTCCTAGGTTGCCGCTTCCCTGCAGGGAGAAAACTAGCTTGACAGAGATGTCCATGGAGGTAGAAATCTAGCAAGTCAAGGTTGTTGGGTTTTCCCCCCTCAATCTGTCCTGTGTTTTTCGGCGGGGGAAGGGGGTCTCCCTCTCTTGACTAAACCCCGCATATACATCATTTCAATTATGCTTGGAAGGAAATGGGTTTGAATCGCCCCCCCCCCCCGCATGCAGCGTTTACCATGAAGGTATGTCGTAAGCCTTACCTGTATCCTGCCGGAATTGGTGCATGGACTGCAAATCTATAATGTAGGGAGACAGCTGGGCATCGACCTGCCCGAGGACCACGCTGCCCCGAGCATCCTCTTTTAAGATGTTCTCGACGTGGTGACAGACAGCTGCTGTGTAGGGTCTCCAACGGCTATGCTCGTTCAGCCATTCCCACACCACGACTCGGGCCACGTTGCTGGGAGGGAAACCCAATCCGTTGGCAAAGAATAGTGCCCCCGGACCAGGCCGTGCCATGATGCTACCTTCTGTGGGCTGGGCATGGGCAGCCGGCAGGCTCCTTCTCACTTCTTCAGGGTGCCCCAGGACGGTCCAGGAGTAGCTCCCCCTCCCTCGTTTCTCAGCCTCTTCCTTCTAAGTGCCCAAACTGCATCTCCGTCCAGCCTTTGGCGAGGCTTAACTTAATGTTCCCGATGAACGACGGGGGTGGGGGGGGGACTGTGCCAAGAGGAAGCGAGCAGAAAAAAACAGGCAGGACGAAGGCCAAGACGCTCCCCCCCCCCCACTGGGCAGGGAAGCAGCCAGTTCCCCCCACCCCACCCTCCAGATCCGGTCAGTTTCAAGCAAGAAAGGATGAGTGGAGGTTTTTTTCCCCCCTCCCCAGGTCAGTTTTCAGGCAGAAAGGAAGAATTGAGTGGTGTGGAGGACTGGCATTCCAAAATCCATCATTTCTTTTTTTAAAAGGCAGTTGGAGCAAAGAGGAGGACGCAGCACAAAACAGGTGCCTGGTTTTTTTCTGCAGCAGCTTTGGGGGTGCAGGGAGAGGGGGGGATTGCAGCAAATACTTCTCTTCCTTTCCTTCTGCTCAGAAATAGATGGGGGGGGGGCTTCTTTTGACCAGGTGTTAAGTTTGGTTCCCAGC